>NC_141040.1:4345000-4390000 GCF_052040795.2 Danio rerio
ACATTTTTTAGTTTTATGCTTTACCCAGAATATAAAAATACATATAAACACATTTAGATCATTTACTGTAATCATTACTATTAGACTGTGAAGAGACTTTCAACCAGCACAACAACAAATGTTTCTGAAGACAATCACCTACTGCACCTTTAAATCATAGCTTTGATTTATAGAGAGTGTTTTGGCAAGCACATGTCAAATATCTGATTCTGATTTTTAAATTTAGTGTTATTTACATTTAAATATACAATTTAGTACAGTAAAGATAAACGTTTTAATAAAAGCGTGACATTAAAGGTCTTATGAAGTGCTTTAAAATTAGCATTTTTATTCGATGTTTGATGTAAATCCGCCTAAATACAGATTCAGATAAACTAACAGTGCTGGTACTGCTCGATCTCAGTGCTGCAATTGACACTGTCGATCACAGCATACTTCTGGATAGGCTGGGAAACTAGGTTGGGCTGTCTAGCACGGTCCTCAAATGGTTCAAATCTTACCTTGAAGGGAGAGTTTACTATGTCAGTATAGGTGACCATAGGTCAGGGTGGACACCTGTGACGTGGAGTCCCACAAGGTTCAAATCTGGCAACTCTGTTGTTATATGCTCCCTCTGAGCCAAATAATGCGGAAAAAAGCCAAATCTCCCACCACAGCTATGCTGAGGACACTCAGATCTACTTACGGCCTTTTCACACGGGGCTTCAGCATCAACACTTGACTGAAGGCGTGTCTGAAGTTGGGGCTAATGCGATCGTCATAGCAGCGTCAGCCAATGAAATTCTGTCAGCAATGGGCCACTGTCTAGCTGGTGTATTTGCATACAGCAATCTGATTGGCTGACACTTCAGCGGATCCACAATGCAGTTTGGCTATGCCTGATGTCACCCATTCAAAGTGAATGGGAAGCGTTGACGCTGACGCCCCATGTGAATGGGGCGTTAGCCTTACTGCCTAATGACTACAGCCTAAGTGTGCCGCAAGCCTGCGTTTGAGTGAAGGTCTCGGCCGTTAGATCGCCCCCTGGGGGCTGGCTGCAGTACAAGTCATAAAGCCCGCCTCCTCCGTGTTAATAAAGGAGACTTGAGCCCAAATAAAAAAAATTATTACACTTGCAATAAAATGTCCCGAAAGATAGTTCTGGTCGATTAAGGCACTGGTTATTGTGCTGAAATAGGTGCAGATCTTCATTTCTGTAAACAGTTTGTTTTTAGCAGTAATTTAATGCTGGGCGTGTCATCGTGATTGACAGCTGTGATTGACAGTTTCTCAAAGCAGCGCGTCTGAGCTTCAGCAGGAGACTGAAGTGTTATTATTCAATTTCTGTGTTATTTTACCATGACAAAATGAGTTCAGCAGTAAACTATAGTTTCTGACATACATGATCCTGGTGGAACACTGTTTATTCGCTAAGGTCAGGGCTTTTTTCGGGCTTTATTAGTTTGCTGATACACGCCTAACCACCCAGATAGCAAAATACACTCGGTCCAGTTCCGGCTAGATTCTCGCCTGCCGGAGACTTACCCCTCAGAGCTCAGACTGACTACCTCTGCTGGACCTACTCTGGATGCCTGGACTCACTGCCCGATTCCAGCCCGAGTCAATCGAGCCAGATGCGGAGGCCGAGCGAGCTGGAATCAGCCCGCGTCGCCGCGAGTAGGTTATGCGCTGCGGCCCGGAGCTGGCGCGATTGAATATATAAAACCCTCATATTTGTTAAAGTTATTACATCCATTTGTGTTTATATGACAGCAAACGCATGCTGAGAAGTTCGGGGGGCGTGGTTGATTTTACATAAAGCGTTTGGTTGGAAGCTCGACTCCAATTTCAGCAGTCTTTTGCGACAGTGTGTGCCCGTCAAGCAAACGTTTTGCCCTCAAGGCGTTCAATGGGAAAAGGGGCTGTCGCGTCGTCCATATTTTTTACAGTCATTGCTACAGCCCCAGTGACACCCTCTGCCAATGCATTGATGTAATTAACAATTGCATGTGCCAAAATTTCCTTCAGTTAAACAAAGAGAAAATGTCATTGCTTTTGGGAAAAGAGATGAGGTTCTCAAGGTGAATGCGTATCTTGGCTCTATAGGTCAAATAACAAAAAACAAGGTCAAGAATCTTGGTGTGACTCTCGAGTCAGATCTGACTTTTAGTAGTCATGTCTAAGCAGTTAGTAAATCAGCATACTATCAATGTTTTGCCAGGAAGATTGATTGAACTCAAGCATGTCAAATGAGAAGCGTCTTACAGGGGGCGGAGCATGTCAGATACTAAAGAGCATTTGATTGGTTATGATGTGATAAGAAGCTGTAAGATGAAAACCGTTCATCCATTTAGGCCAAGGGTGCCCAAACTCGGTCCTGGAGGGCCGGTGTCCTACATATTTTAGTTCCAGCCCCAATTAAGCATACCTGAACCAGATAATCAAGCTCTTTAGGTATACTTGAAACTTCCAGGCAGGTGTGTTTAAGTAAGTTGGAGCTTAACTATGCAGAGAACCAGCCCTCCAGGACCGAGTTTGGACACCCCTGTAGTGACAAACTACAAGCTTGACATGTTTTACAGCTTCTAAACGCTAGTTTTGTCATCGTTTTGGAGCACACTAGCTTGTAGAGCTAACAATACTGATACTAACAAACTTTATTTTAATTTCATGGAGCCTTTCGAAGTTTATTTGAGACAGAACTCTCAGCAGTGCTCTTGAACTATATTTCATGGAGTAATTATGAAATTGCATAATATGATAATAATTACGAAGATGAAGTTTAATCCTACTTAAGTGGGTCACAGTGCACTGTTTAGCTAATTACCTTTAATATATATTTAAACTGTTATCTCATTTAACTAAATAGTGTGCAATTAAGTGTCAAAATACATTAAAACCGGCTTACACATGAGAATATTATTTTTAAAATAAGTCTTTTTTTTCTTTACTCAAGGGCATTTCTGTTTTAGGTGTAAAAAGGAAAACATGTTTGGTTGATGAGAAATTAATTAGAATTAGTCAAAAATGGTCAATTAAGTTAAAGTAAAAAGTTTGACGATGCATCAATCATAAAAGGGGAATGTGGTTGTAGTAAATGAAGTAGAATTAAATCAAAAATGTTTAGAAGATGAATGATGGTACAATTTAGAGCAAAAAAACTGGTGTATATACTAAATGAAAGTTACTAGAACAGTGGTTCTCAAACTGTGGTACGTGTACCACTAGTGGTACGCAGGCTGCCTTCTAGTGGTACGCGGAGGAATGAAATATGTCGTACATGCGACACACATTTCAAAATTTATCAAAAATGATGTATATAATATGCCATATATGACATATAGGCTATATTTCTGAGGTAATCTGCCACGTTTTTCTAACTGTGCAGAGGTGTAGCTGCTTTGCTAGGCCTTCTACACTACTGTATTTCAATACTGCTCATTTTGGTGGTACTTGTAGAGACAATTTTTTTCTGAGGTGGTACTTGATGAAAAAAGTTTGAGAACCAGTGTACTAGAATAAAGACTCATACATTACATTGATAAATTGATAAATTGAAAAATAAATACATTGCAATTACAGAAATAGCCTTTTTTGAATAAGATACTGTCTAATGAGAGATTGAGCTTTAGCATTCATTCTATCAGAATTGATGCGTGCACATACACACAAACACACGCACAAACATAAAGTACACAAGTTGTGACAGAATGAGAATAATGTTTGTAAATTATATCCATTAATTAGCATTTTCTTCCAGTATTTAGTAAGTTAATGGGGGTTTATTCAGTTATTTCTGCTTTTGAACTGCATTATAGCACAATGATCTCTCCTCCAACAACTTTCGATGTTGAAAAGCTTGAAAAGGTGACTTTTAATAATATTTTTAATAGTTTGAACTGATATTTATCTGGGTTGGTGTTGTAAATTAAGGGCGTTTTTTTTTTTTATAAACGCAAGTTCTTCTTTTATTGTTATTTTACAAACTTAAAGACTTTATATATTATCTCTTATACATTATATTATTTTAAACTACTGCAATGTAACTAAAAGTCACTTCTGCACAGTTGTATTTTCAGCATCAGAAGTCGACAAAGCAAACCTTAAAGTCTCATAATGCAATTCATAACCATGAATAAACAGTCAACCACAAAATACAAAAACTATTTGATATATCAATCTTTATCACAATTATTATTAAGGTTGTGAAATGATATTGTATTAATGAGAAATATAATGCCTTAATATAAATATATTTATTTATTTTTAAAGGGACTAGAAATAGACTTAATTTTCATTCAAACTTTCTTTAAACCTCTCTATTTCTGATAATAAGTTTAGGGTGAAATATGATCTGCGAATTTTGGTGAGAAATATAAACCGCTGTGCTGCTGTTGTCTCAGGTGGGCTGGCAGTTGAAGAATCTGGTGGAGAAGCTCAGGGAAGACCCTCAAAATGTGACCCTGATGGTGAAGAAAAGACCGTCGGGAACCTGCAGCTTCACTCCTGCACCACTGAAGAACATGCGCTGGAGACCCCCCGTCATCCAGGTACTGTTCTTTACGTCTGTTTAGATTCAGGGTTGTACTTAATATGCTATTGACATCAGGTTTGTAGAAAAGTCTGCCTTTCTGCACAGTTTTAGACTTACTATTGCCCACTTTTAGTGATTTGAATGGCTGGAAAAAAGTATTTTCCATCCCCATAACTATATGTTTTAGTCATGTATAAAGTACACACTTCACCTTAAAATGAAATGACATGCAGTATACGTCTATTTGTTTTGTTTTTAACTGATAAATATTAGATTTTTTAAATTTTATTCAGCAAAGATGCATTTATTTGAGCAAAATACATTATTATAAAAAGAAATAATAAAAATGCAATACTTTTTCCATTAATTGTCGAAATCTGATGCTGAAAATGAAGCATTACATGCCATCAGGGAAAATAAAAATATAAAAATACATTTTAAAATATATTGAAACTTAAAATAGTTATTTTAAAGTATTGTTTTTGGCAGATTAATGCACACAACCATCAAAACTTTCATGAAAATAATAATTCATTTTATTCAGCAACGACACATCAAATTGAATAAAAGTGACTTTTACGTTACTATAATTCATTGTTTCCCAACCCTGTTTCTAAAGCCACATCAACAGTACACATTTTCAACCTCTTCTCGAATCAAAGACATCTGAATCAACTTATCAGAACATTAGAAAAGACTCCAACTCCTGAAGTTAATGGGTCAGATAAAGAAGACATCAAAAGTAAGTACTGTTGGTGTGCCTAAAGGAACATGGTTGGGAAACACTGCTATAATGAGTAATAAAAAGTAAAAAAATAACAGAATTATAAATAAATAAACAAATAAACAAGGAAATAAAAAAATATTAAAAAGACAAACAAATAGATAAATAAAAATAAGTAAATAATAAAATAAAAGTGAAAAAAAAAATTTAAACAAACAAACAAATAAATAACAGTATTATAAACAAATGAATAACAGAACTATGAACAAACAAACAAACAAATAAGTAATAAATTAATTAATTAAAAAGATTAACAAATAGATAAATAAAAATAAGCAAATATATAAATAATAAAATAAAAGTAAAAAAATAAATAAATAACAGAATTATACACAAACAAACAAAAAAATAACAGTATTATAAACAAATAAATAACAGAACTATAAACAAACAAACAAATAAATAATTAATTAATTAATTAAAAAGATTAACAAAAAGATAAATAAAAACAAGCAAATAAATAAATAATAAAATCAAAGTAAAAAATAATAAATAAATAGATAAATAAATAACAGAATTATAAACAAACAAATACATAAATAACGAAATTATAAACAAACAAATAAATTAATAAATTACTATTATATATATTATATATATATATATATATTTAAATTAATTAAAACAATTATAAAATAACAGAATTATAAAGACTTTGGGTGCACTGTTTGTCCAGTCTATTTAAAAAAGAACCGATCGCACCAGTTGCATTTCCTCTAGGCACGATTGCCTAGCGCAAGTAAACAGGAGCGTACGCGCTTTTTAACAGTCATGCACATCACATCACCCAAGCGTGCGAGTGTTCATCCTCTCATACGGTATTCACCTGCTTTTATTTTGCTTGCACAGACACAGTTATTTATGTCAGTCTTGCTGCTTTTCGATTCTAAGATCACATTTGCACGAATATTGGGCTGTTGAACCATGCTTTTAATAAAACTACAATTTTAAAATTATCTTCAACCAGCCAAGGTGGCTAGTGGAACGGCTGTCTAACCCGACACAGCTGAAATCTACCTGCATTTGGCAGGTTGGTGGTGTTAACGTCAAGCCCTTAATATTTATGTTTATATATAAAGCGTATGTACACAACTCGGTAAAAATTCTTCAGGTTTAGTCCTGTATAAGTCTGAAATTTCAGTCATAATGGTCTTAAAAAGTCTTCATTTTGACTTGGTGAATCCTGCAGAAGTCCTGTTTGCTATTTATAGATTGTTATATATATATAGTCGTGGACAAATATCGATTGTGCTTCTATTTTACTACATTAGTGTTTCTGTGTTTCACAAACTCCATGAACTCTCATTGTTTGAACGCAATGTAGATGTGTTTGTATGGGTGTTGCAGAAGTAAAACAATGAAACAGTTCTTCCCCTCCACACACGCACGTTGACTTGCCTCTGAAAGCGCATGTCGGTGTCACACATTCTTGTTGATTAACAGCAGTGAGGACTGCAGGGCTTCACGTCAGGATGTGTGTTTTTTACCTGATTAAACTCCCGGTCCAAATGTCACACTGCCATTGATTGTAGAAACGCTGGAGCTAATATTAGACTCTCCTAAAACGCCTTTCTTTCTTTCATTCTTTTAAAGGTCAGACTGTAAACCGCCGCTCAAGAAACACACTTTTCACTGTGCGAAAACTTACTTATGATTGTAAAAGTTACCCATACAGAATTAACCGATTGTTTTAAGTAGTAGTTTAAGTAGTAGTAAATTAATTTTTACCTGACTCTAAAGGGTTAGTTTACTTAAAAAATGAAAATTCTGTTATTAATTACTCGCCGTCATGTTTTTTCCAAACCCCTGAGACCTTTGTTCATTTTTGGAACACAAATGACGATATTTTAGATGAAATCCTGGAGCTCTCTCATCCTCCATAGACAGCTATGGTCCTGAGACTTTTCAAAAAAGGAGCCAAAAACATTATCAAAACATTCCATGTGACTTTGGTGGGTCTATTGTCCAGAGAGATTGTTCTCCTAAAGGCTGATTTATACTTCTGCGTTAAACGTATGCTGATGCATAGCCCTTCGCCTTGGCCATCGCCGTCACTGACGTGCACCTCTCAAAAAATGTAACTACACGTCGCAACGACGCGTAGCGTAAGCTCTGTGATTGGTCGGCTTGGTAGCGCTGACGAGTCTGGGCGAGACCGAGAGCCGCGCGAATGGCGCGAGCGATTGTTTACAAGTGTGGAGTCCCGTGAAGGAGCTCTGGATGGAAAGTTTTGTTTTGTGTCTACCTCATAGTTAAAGTTGCTGCACGTCCGCCGGTTCCTGCCTCAAAATGAGCGAGTTTGAGCCACTTGTACATCCCGGAAGTGTTCAGGAAAAGCAAAAAAGCAGAGAAGAAACTCGACACAGAGGAACATTAACACCTCACTGCCAACTAGCGTTTCGGAAGTGTTAATGCAGACCAACAGAGACAGCGCGCAGAAGTATAAATGCACAGCTACGCGCGTTGCATGCGCCGTGGGTTACGCCGGTCACTTAATGCAGAAGTATAAATCAGGCTTTAGATTGATGCAGACATTGACTTGTACCGCAAAGAGACCTCTATCTCACTCATGGCTTGTCCTCTCAAGTGGTGGAAAGACAATGCACAGCGTTACCCACTGCTGTCAACCTTGGCTAAATCATATCTCTCTGTCCCAGAAACCTCAGTCCCAAATGAGAGGGTTTTTTTCTGTTGCAGGGGACATTGTAAATGCCCAGAGATCCCAGCTTTTACCAGATTATAGTTATATGATAATTTTCCTTAAAAAAAACCATCTCTATCTAAGTGAGTGAGTGATTAATTGTTGAATGTGATGAATTTTCAACAATACTAAATTGAAACTTTATTTTTTAATATGGTTTAATAGTTTTTTGTTATTAAAATTGAAAAATTGAAGTTCCTGTTTCGAAACTTGCAGATAGATGGCTAATTTGTATATCATTGATATGTTCAGTGCTAAGGTAAATAAGCACTTTTGGCACTTTTTTCGAGTCTTTTCATTAGTTTTGTTTTTCCTGTAAATTATTCAATGAATACCGTACCGTGCCATTCATACCGAGGTATGATCGTACCGTGAAATTCTGATACTGTTACATCCCTAAATATTACTAATAAAAAATTTGATTTAATTTACAGAAGGAACTTCATGGCAAACAATCTTTGCTTAATATGCTATTGGGTCCCACTTTATATTAAGTGGTCTTAACTAATATGTACTTACACAGGAATTAATAGTTTGTTACAATGTACTTATTGTGTAAATACATGTGTTTACTGTGTACTTAAGCTTGATTAAATACACGTATGTAATTACATCTGTAATTAACTTTTGTAATTACATTTGTAAATACACTGTTGACCATCCCTTACACCTTAACCCACCCTTAAATCTACCCATACCACCAAACCTGTCCATAACCCAACCTCTATCCCAACTTAAAAGCACCACAAGTGTTCTCAAATACATTATAAACACAGTAAGTACATTGTATTTATTGTTTTGATGTAAGTACATAGTAGTTAGGGACACTTAATATAAAGTGGGACCTGCTATTGATTTTTGGTGTAAAATAAAAATCTTTAATTGTGACTTCTTTGTATTTTTTTGGACGTTCCCATGAATATGCAATTGATAATTCCACTTTGCATAATGCACCCTCAATGAATGAGAGCCGTGTTTGCAAATAAATGTTCTTCTGAATATCTGTTTATGCAATTGACATAATCCAAAGAGGAACTTACAGTGTAAAAACACATTTTTTTTACAAAAGGAGAACAGTACTCTGGGAATAATCTGGATCTAAATCCATTCCTGCCCTAGCAAAATATATGATTAAAGGCCTAAAGAAAGTCTACTTCCAACAAAACCTTGCACGTCTTACAAAAACAAAGCAGGAGCTTGAGATTGAGAAAAAGAACCCAACAAAGCGTCTCATTGTACTAATTTAATGTGGAGATCAAAGGTCTGTGGATTCAAATGATAAGCTCTGCGATCCGACTAATCTCATTGAATAGATTGTGCAAGGTGTAATTTAGCAAGGGTTTCCTCGCAGCTATCATGTGTAAATATGGGTTAAATGGGGTGAAACGAGGGATTAATAACTGTGTTTGTTTCAGAGCCCATCGTTTGTGCCTGCCACCCAGTCATCCAGACATCCTGTGCAAATGTCTATCAGGCGGCCGGAGAAACCTGCCATTTTAGATCTGTATATTCCTCCTCCTCCTTCAGTGCCCTATAGCCCACGGTCAGTAATCTGTTTCTCTGATAATGTATCACCATTATATTGAATTAATTTGCGAACATTTGAGATTTGTGCGTTATTTTAAGCATAAACACGATAGGTGTTAATGGAGTACAAGAATTCAGATTTTTTTTTAGAAAGCTTCATTGCTACATTTATTATTTTATTTTACATGCTCCACAATTTTAATAATAACATTTTTTATATTATATTCTTCAAAATTATAATTTTTATTTTATTATTTTTAAATCATGCTTTTGCATCTTATTTTATTTTATTTTTTTTATTTATTTTTTTCAAATTATGGTCCAACATCTTATTTTTTATTTTTTATTTTGTTATTTTATCCCTCATGCTATTTTATTTTACATTTCATGCTCCACCATTTATTTGTTTTTTTAATATTTATTTTTAATTTATTATATACTTCATGCTCCACAGTTTTATTTTATTATTATTTTTTTTATGATCCACCATTTATTTAAAATATATATATATACTTTATGCTCAACAAGTCAATTGAATGTTTTTATTTCATGCTCCACCATTTAATTTTTTAATATCTATTTTAATATTTTTAGATTTATTTTATTTATTTTGTTATTTTATACTTTGTGCTATTTTATTATTTTTTATGTTCCACCATTTATTTTATTTTATTTTATTTTATACTACATGCTTCACAGTTTTATTTAATTTAATTTTTTAAATTTATTTTATCTTTCAGGCTCCACAATTTAATGTAATTAAATAAAAATTTTAATTTCATGTTCCACCATTTTTTTATTCTTTTTATTTATTTTTATATTTATTTTATTTATTTTGTTATTTTGTTATATTTTATGCTATTTTTATTTTATATTTCATGCTCCACCGTTTATTTTATTTTGTTTATTATTTATTTGATTTGTATACTTCGTGCACCACTGTTTTATTTTTGTTTTTTTTTATTTATTATTTATTTATTTTTATCTTATTTTATATTTCATGTTGCACCAATTATTTTATTTTTATTTATTTCTGTTTTATTTGATTTTTATACTTCATGCTCCACAATTTTATTTTTAATTAATTAATTTTTTTTTATTTTCTATATCTCATGCTCCATTATTGATTTTATTTATTTATTTTTTATACTTTATGCTCCACAATTTTTTTTTATTTTACTTTATTTTATTTTATTTCATTTCATTTTTATTTCATGCTCCACCATTTATTTTATTTTATTTTATTATTTTAGACTTAATATACTTCATGCACCACCATATAATCATTTTTTTCCTGTACAGCTTTAAGGCTTTCTTGGTCTCATAAAGTTTTAATGCTTCTGTATTTCTCTACAGAGATGCAGAGAAGAGTGAATATGCAGGAGTGAAGATGAGACCGAAAGGTTCAGAATCTCCAAACTCATCTCTAGATTTAGCTAATAGACGGCGCTCAAATATCAGCGACTACAACAATAAACCTACAGTACAGCCAGCTGAAGCCGCCGTCCCACAAGCACGAATGAGACAGCGAACCCCATCAAGAGGTTAGTACCTGCTTAACACTTTCTGTTTTTGCAATTCACCCAAGTAGCCTAAAAAGACTAGAAGGTCTCACAATTCATGCTTTACTGGTCTGAGCTGGTCTGACAGGTTTCTCATTGAGTGATTTTCTGGGCTTTTTAAAATTGTTTGAAAAGACTCACAAAATCATGTTACCGATTTGAATCAGTCTGATGAATCTTTTATTAAGTAACAGTATATGTTTAATGGTTCAAAACGACTCACAAATCCTAAGTTACTGGTTTGAATCAGTCGGAAGAACTGCAGGCTGACTGAATCACTGAGTCTTTTTCAATTTTTCAAAAAGATTCATAAAATCACGAGTTACTGATTTGAATCAGTCTGATGAATCTTTTATTGAGTATATTTTTAAATGATTAAAAAAACTCACAAAATAATGAGTTAGTGATTTGAATCAGTCTGATGAATCTTTTATTGAGTACATATTGTAATGGTTCAAAAAGATTCACAAAATTACCAGTTACTGATTTGAATCAGTCTGATGAGTATTTTATTGACTACATATTGCAATAAGCTTCATAAGCTGAAGATTTCAGTTAGCCAGCTGAATTCCTCATTGAATGTGTGTGTTGTTGTTTTTTAACGGACTCACAATCCATGCTGTACGGTTTTGACAGGTCCCTCATTGAGTGATTTTCTGGGCCTTTTGAAATAATTAAAAAAGAATCACAAAATCATGTATTACTGGTTTGAATCAGTCTATTGAATCCCATAGTAAGTGTATTTTTCAATGGTTCAAAAAGACTCACAATAATCTAAGTTACTGGTATGAATCAGTCTGAAGAACTGCACACTGGCTGAATTGCTGAGTCTTTTTCTACGATTCAAAAAGATTCACAAAATCACGAGTTACTGATTTGAATCAGTCTGATGAATCTTTTATTGACTACAAATTGTAATGGTTCAAAAAGATTCACAAAATCACAAGTTTCTGATTTGAATCAGTCTGATGAATCTTTTATTGAGTACATATTGTAATGGTTCAAAAAGATTCACAAAATCACAAGTTTCTGATTTGAATCAGTCTGATGAATCTTTTATTGAGTACATATTGGAATGGTTCAAAAAGATTCACAAAATCACGAGTTTCTGATTTGAATCAGTCTGATGAATCTTTTATTGAGTACAAATTGTAATGGTTCAAAAAGATTCACAAAATCACGAGTTACTGATTTGAATCAGTCTGATGAATCTTTTATTGAGTACATATTGTAATGGTTCAAAAAGATTCACAAAATCACGAGTTTCTGATTTGAATCAGTCTGATGAATCTTTTATTGAGTACATATTGTAATGGTTCAAAAAGATTCACAAAATCACGAGTTTCTGATTTGAATCAGTCTGATGAATCTTTTATTGACTACAAATTGTCATGGTTCAAAAAGATTCACAAAATCCCGAGTTACTGATTTGAAAATTCTAAATTGAAAAATCCTAAGTTACTGGTTTGAAAGCTTCTGAAGAACTGCACAATGAGTAAACTTCTGAGTCTTTTTTTTTTTACTAAAGACTCATGATTTTGTGAGTCTTTTTAATTTAATGGAACACACTCACAAATTCATACTTAACTGATCTGAATTAGTCTGACTAGTTCCTCATTAAATGATTTTCTAGGTCTTAATATAAATTAAAAGGATTCACAAAATCATAAGTTACTGATTCGAATCAGTCTGATGAATCTTTTATTGAGTATATTTTTTAAATGATTCAAAAAGACTCACAAGTTTCCAATTTGAATCAATTTAACAAATCCTGTGCTGAATGACTGGTTGAGTCTTTATTGTACATACTGATTTTTGCTCACAAAATCATCTGAAATGGTCTGACGGGTTGATTGAGTGACTTCTGGGCCTTGTAAAATGATTCAAAAAGACTCACAAAATCAGTTTGAATCAGTTTAGTGAGTATATATTTTTTAATGGCTCAAAAACACTCATAAAACATGAGTCTTTATCTGACAATATTTTTAATGGTTAAAAAAAGACACAAAATCGTAAGTTGAAGATTTCAATCAACCTGATGAATTCCTCACTGAAGTTTTTTTTTTTAAAGATTCAAAAAATCACAAGTTACCAGATTGAATCAGTCTGCCGAATCCTACGGTGAATGTTTTTCAGAGTCTTTTAACTGGATCAAAATGACCCTCAAAATCAGTCATTACTTATATTATCATAAACTTGAAGCAAACCACAATACAGATGTAAACAAACATATACAATACAGACAAGACGTGTTTTAAATAAACTGCTAGTTGCTGCATGCAAAGCAAAAAATACAAGATGGCAAGTTTAGTCCAACTCAAAATATATAAGTTCAAATTATATCAGTTCAACTAAGTTCATGAATCAGGAGACAGTTTAATTAATAAACAGTTCTGACTAATCCTCCAGTGAATCAACGCGACTCACTCACTCAACATTCATTCAATCTCCAAATGAAGTCAGTTGCTTCCAGAAATGAAATGACTATCATTACACGTGGTTCAGTTAAAGAAATAGGCTGTCAGGACTCATTTAATTGTGGCATTCATGCACAATGCCAACAAAAGCTTCCTTTTCATTCAAACTCTTCAAATGAATGTCAGCCAGCAGGGATCATGCCAGGACTCAATTAGACTGACTCTTTCTTTTTGTGCCGGTGCTTTAGGAAAGCCTCGTCCCGTGTCCATGCCGGTAGACACTTGCCTGGGCATGTCGGACTCTCCATCCAGACCCTGGGCTCTCGGTAGAAAAGGTAAGAGTGTGTAAATCTCCGACTGTCAGCGTAAACGTTTGACGAGCACAATTACACCGACAGAAAAAGACAAAGGTCAGAAAACACAGAGCCGCTCCAGGGCTGTAGAGCTGAAGTTCATAGTGTCAGACATTCGGTAAATATTTGGAAGGTTTTTACAGACTTGTTTTCATGTTGCTACTGAAGAAACGCTACTTATCACAAGCTAGTTTTCATGTTCAATCATGACTCTATTGCTTATTCTGGAAGAGACGCTTCTGGCTATAAACATAAATTATCTATTATATTCCCACAAACACATTTACGTTGTAGCGATGTCTGTACAAACGTTGCATTTTTTCAAATAGTAACGTTGCCTCTTACATGCTCGCTACATTGTTACGACGTAGAAATTTAAAGATGTGAGAAGGTTGTAGCAACGCTGCCGTCACTATTGCCAACTAATTTCAACGAAAAGGTGCTAAGCTCTGCCCTAAAAGCCGCTAGGTTACATCATACGTTAATTTGCATATTACTGACGTCATCACGTTTTACCATTTGTTTATTTAACAGCCTATGGTATTTATATTTGCATTACACTTTATGCAAGCATGTCAATTTAACTAAATGTATTGCTGTTTGAATACAGTATATCATTCAAGAGTTCCCACTTAGATATGCTTGGCATTTATAGTAGGTTTGGCATGCTGTCCCGGGAGAGAACCCTGAGCTCGGAGATATTTGAGCCCAGGGCTCCCGCCCGGACAATAAGCATATGAGGGGATCCGAGATCAGGTAGGTCTCGATAGCTCCCACTTTAGAAAGGGGAGAAAAAGGAGGAGATGGGGTGGAAGGGGGGATTCTTCCAAAACGAAGATAGAGCAATAAGGAGAAAGAGATCTGTTTATATTAAGCTAGGATCACTCTGATTGGATTATTACTGATAACGGATGAGTGGCCAGCGGTGCACAATCATATCACGTGCTCCTCTCGAAATTAGTTTATGAAACTTCACTTATAGATGTGTAGTGAATTTGCAGTAATCTCTCAGGCGTAATAAACTTAGACAAGTTCTGAAATTCTTACTTGAAATATCTGTGATTGTGAACATGAAAAGAATAATTTTATTACACATAACTTAATTTGTAAAGTATTTAGTTTAGTTTTCTTTGCATATATGGATTTATTTGCTTGCTATCAACATATGGTGAACATTTTAAGTCAACAGCACATTTAGAAATGGGTTTTCAAAATTTGTAAAGGATTTTAATATAAAAATTGTCCACAGTTATACATTGTTACTTGTCAAATAGTGTGAGTAGAAGTACGCTGAAGATATTTACTTTTTTATTGGATTATCAATAAATAAACAAACAAACGTAGAAATTTAAAGATGTGAGAAGGTTGTAGCAATGCTGCCGTCACTATTGCCAACTAATTTCAACGAAAAGGTGCTAAGCTCTGCCCTAAAAGTCGCTAGGTTACATCATACGTTAATTTGCATATTACTGACGTCATCACGTTTTACCAATTCTTACTTGAAATATCTGTGATTGTGAACATGAAAAGAATAATTTTATTACACATAACTTCATTTGTAAAGTATTTAGTTTAGTTTTCTTTGCATATATGGATTTATTTGCTTGCTATCAACATTTGGTGAACATTTTAAGTCAACTGCTCCTTTAGAAATAAGTTATTTTGAGAAAAACGGTGACGTGTTTAATACTTACGTTTCCTGCTGTGTGTGTTTTGCAAAGATTTGTAAAGGATTTTAAAGAGCCCATATTATACATGAAATAGGGTCATATTTTGGTTGTAAGGGTCTCCAACAACAGTTTAATATGCATGCAGGGTCAAAAAACACTTTCATGGTCTTATAATCTGCATTTATTTTTACCTAATTATCCCAGCGACTCCCGTATGAATCGTCCAGTGATTCATTTGTTCCCAAACCCCTCCTTAGCGCGAAGCTAATCTGCGCTGATTGGACCGATGACAGTCTGCTGCGATTGGTCGACTGCCTTCAGTCAGAGAGTGAAATGCCCAACAGCTAATCAGCAATATAAAAGTAATCACAGTTCATACACGCTCGATAGTGTAGGCGTGGATTTTAGCTGCCAGTGGGTCAATGTAAATACAGACCATGGACTTGAAAATACAGACGACTGACTATTTTATTGAGCAAAAACTCCAAAAACAGTTGAGGAGATCTCCTAGCTTGTCTCACTCTGCTCTTTTCACAGACACACATATTGCCCTCGTCTTTGCGCGGGCGCACACACACACAAAATCACACACACACCTCCAGACGACAACGAGCGTGCGCACACACAAACAAACACACATACCTCCGGACGACAACGCACGCACGCACACACACACGCACGCACACACTACCCTCGTCCACGGAGCTCCGTAAACAAAGCAGCACGCGTCGCGTTTTTAACGTGGCTTTGCACTCGATATGAGAATATAGCGAGTTAACCTGATACAGTACACGCGGTTACAAGTAACAAATCACAACTAAATACATTTGCAAGCTAGAGTAAACGAGGCAACAACTTTAATCGCACGTATTTACACTTGAGAAATGGAGGAAGAAAAATCCATCCTGACGTCCATCAGTAAGTTACTCTTTACTGATCCTTCCTTTAACAAACGCCGATGAAGTATTCTTTGTAGCATGTAGTTTGCAGTAGTTTCCAACTGCTTGGTTATAATGCTGAGGTTTCATCTTTGGGTAGAGACTCGATAATATCCATCTGCAGTGTGACTTCAATCGACCGGCATGTTTGTGTGTGTGTGTTTGTGGGTGTGTCTGGGTTTCTATGTCAGAGGGCTGGGCCTCAGGTTTGAAATCTCCCGGTTTGCGCGTGCACGTGAATAACTTGGTTTCATTCGTACGTCATGGCGAAACACCTAATGACTCGTTATCAAGGCGACTCGTTTGAAGCACTATGAGTCGACTCTTTTATAGATGAATCAACTGTTTTAAACACTGTACTCTTACAGATTTAAGCTTTAGCTGGATACTCCACTTCACTTAGAGCTGTGTTACACACTACATGGAGGGGAATTTTCAAAAACCCATAATATGGGCTCTTTAATATAAAATATGTCCACAGTTATACATTGTTGGTTGTCAAATAGTGTAAGGAGAAGTACGCTGAAGATATTTACTTTTTCATTGGATTAACAATAAATAAACAAACAAATAAATAAATAAATACAATCAAGAAAGCTAAAGCAATGGCCAACTTTGAAAGGAATATGAATCGTTTGAGCATCAAATGGTCAGATTTGAGCTGACTCTTCGAAAAGCTCAGAGAATGTCTTTAAAAGGTTTCAGTCATGGTGAAACATCGCTCATTGAAAGCGTTTCATAAGTTGTCTCTTGTCTACCTTCAGGTGATGAGCTGTTGCACAGGTATCTGAGCAACGAGCAGATCCCCACCATCTCGGAGGAGTCCCCCTGTTACCCCCTCCCCTATCGGCCAGCAGGAGAGCGGCAGCTGGTGCGAGGGGTGGACCACATCCGAGGCAGCCAGTGCTTCATCAATGCTGACCTGCACAACAGCGCCACCATCCCCTACCAGGAGGCAGTCGCTCGCAAACCTGCCTCCAAATCCTCTAAGAGACCCCCGTCTGAACCTTCGGTCTTCAGCAGCTGGATCGCCCGACTCAAGCTGCTCACACACTGAAGCCCCGCGCCGGCCGGCTGGCTGCTGATGTTCACAGTGTTACCTGGATTGGGTTTGAGCAGTGTTAAAGACGCTCCTCGCTGAAACGCCTGCTACTCTCGTCAGCATTAAAGACACTACTGAAAAACTCGGATTAATCAGGTCTTTTAAAGGATCGCCACTTTCACCTGGAAGCGTGTTATCCATAAGTTATTGAATTTGTGTGTGTATATTGTACATTTATAGATAGTAGTGGTCCGACACAGTTTTCACTTGCATTAACATTCTTTTTTAAACATGCTTTACATAAGTCAAATTGATTTCAATTTATATATATATATATATATATATATATATATATATATATATATATATATATATATATATATATATATATATATGCACACACACACACTAGTGGTGACAAACAATTAATCACTATTATTCGCATCCAAGAAGAAAGTTTGTATTTACATTACTAATATATATATATATATATATATATATATATATATATATATATATATATATATATATATATATATATATAATGTCTACTGTGTTTATTTGTAGATATGTATATATGTATAAATGCACACACATACTCTACATAAATACAATAATATAAATAAATATGTTTACAAATATATAATTTAATAATATATATATATATATATATATATATTATTAAATATATTATATTTTAATTTTAAAATATATAAACACTTTTTATACAATATAGTCATGCTTATACTTGTATACACCAAATTGGCACAATTACATTTGGATGCGATTAAAAGCGACTAGTTTGACTGCATTAGTTTAAAAGTTAAAAATCGTTTGACAACACTAGTGTGTATATATATGTGTGTGTGTGTGTGTGTGTGTGTGTGTGTGTGTGTGTATATATATATATGAGCAATATCACACGAGTAGTAGTGCGATATGGCTGTATATCAGCACTAGTGGGCCATATCGCACTGCTATGAGTGTGATATTGCGTTTATACAACAGTTCGACGGCATAATTGTGTATATAAAAACAACATCAAACATGGAGAGTCTCAAAAACCCTTTTGTATGAGGAACTACTTTCTTCTGCGTTGGATTCAAATCATAAGCTGACAGTTAAACAGCTGAGCAAGCATCTTTTAAACTTTAGATCTGTAGTGTCTGCTTGTTGCTGGCTGTATGTGGGCGGAGTAATACACAAAGGGTAAAGAGGCTGTGCGGGTGCTGATATTACTAAAATATGTCATAGCTATCAGCCAATCAGATTCGAAAACCAGACAGAACTGTTGTATAAATATATATATATGTGTGTGTGTGTGTGTATTAGGGTTGTCACAATACCAAAATTTTAAAAAGTTTATTTTCGTTAACATTTGAGCGCAGTTGAGCGCTTCTTAAACTGTGATTGGCCGTGAAGGTCATCAGTTCACCAAACTCACCGCTGTTTTCTGAGTGTAACCGCTAAAACGGGGACACTTGAGCATTTTAAAGCCACATTGATTAGCTGGTTTGTCTATAAGCTGACATACAAGTGATTCACTGACACATTGACTGATCTTCACGGCTTTGAAACACACCAGTGTCCCTGTATCTGTGATTGCACTCAGTGAACAGCAGTGAGTTCGGTGAGTACCTTCACGGCCAATCACAGCCATTTCTGTTGAGCACATGAACACAATGGCAAATCAGCGCTGTTTAAGAACACACTCAACAGCGCTCAAATGTTAGAGGGAAATGGATTTTTTTAACATTTCTGTATCAATTGGTACTGAATTCCATTATCATGACAACCCTAATATACAGTCAATGTCAGAATTATTAGGCTACCCTGAATTATTAGCCATCCTTTTTATTTTTTCCCCAATCTCTGTTTAACAGAAAGCAGATTTTTCTCAACACTAACTAATCATAATAGTTTTACTAATTAATTTCTAATAACTGATTTATTTTATCTTTGCCATGATGACAGTAAAAAATATTTCACTAGATGTTTTTTAAGACACTTCTATACAGCCTAAAGTGACTATTAAAGGCATAACTTGGTTAATTAGGTTAACTAGGCAGGTTAGGGTAATTAGGCAAGTTATTGTATAATGATGGTTTGTTCTGTAGACTATCGAAAATATATAGCCTAAAGGGGCTAATAATTTTGACCTTAAAATGGGTTTTAAAAAATTTAAAACTGCTTTCATTCTAGTCGAAATAAAACAAACAAGACTTTCTCCAGAAGAAAAAATATTATCAGACATACTGTGAAAATTTCCTTGCTCTGTTAAACATCGTTTGGGAAATATTCTGTCATCATGGCAAAGATAAAATAAATAAGTTATTAGAAATTAGTTATTAAAACTATTATGTTTAGATGTATTATGCTTCTCTCCGTTAAACAGAAATTGGGGAAAAAGTAAACGAGGGCTAATAACTCAAGGTGGCTAATAATTCTGACTTCAACTGTGTGTGTGTGAATATATATATATATATATATATATATATATATATATATATATATATATATATATATATATATATATATATGCAATAAAGCTCTTTCGAATTGTAAGGTTCAGGATTGAGAAAATTTCTCTTTTAGTTCACAATTGTGAATTTAAATCAGTTATGTCCCACACCACAAAAAGTTGTAATTGGTGTTTGATTCATAATGATAGGAAGTTGAATTCAGTGTATTAAAATTAAAAGTAGTCTTTTAAAAATTGCCAATGAAAGGTCCTGATATTACCTTCCTTAAATGTCTGTTCCAATTTTAAAAAAGATCAGTTCATTTGTATTCAAATCCTGTTGGCTACCTCAAATTCTAAAACTGAATTTGAAAACAATTCTTAAAGGGATAGCTCACCCTGAATTAATATTTTACACAATATTTACCCTCTCCTAAGTGTTTTCAAACCTTTATGAGTTAGAACACACTCACTCAAAATATTTTTGCCGTTTTGCTTATTTAAAATGAGCTGAATCAACAAAATTTCATTTGGGACAACTTCATTATTTTATGTTCAATCCACTTGCATTTATAAAAACAATTAGGGTGGGAACAACATGGCAGAATTGTGTGAAACCCTGCATTTTCCACATATGTCGAATAAAGATGAAAACGTGCAACCACTGACTTCCAGAATATAAGGAAAAATATCCATGGAAGTCGACGGTTGCAGGTTTCCAGCTTTCTTCACTCTATGCTTAAACAGGTTTGGAAACACTTGGAGAGTAAATGATGACAGGATTCTCTTTTTTGCGTGAACTATCCCTTTAATTCCTCTCTGAATGACGTAGAATCCGGCTGAATTAATTTGCAGAACAGTGTGAAGTTTCTGCAGTCAAAAGACTTGATGTTTAGTAAAGTTGGTGATAATACAGTCTGAAATTTTGCTCGCGTCACTAACTTAACCTCAGTGTGCATTTTACTGACAGTTAGATCATATAAATGGTTATTTTGTTGTGAACTTTGCTCATCATTTCAAAAGTATCGGATGCAACCAAACTGTCTTAAACCACCTACTGTACTGTACTGTAACACTACAGCAAGTCATAGTTTTGAGAAACATAGGATACTACTTGATGCTTATTTTGTCAGATGCTATTAATAAAAAATTCTTTAAATTTCTATCGTGCCATGACTTTTTGTGTTGGATTTGTGTGCGAATCAGTTTGACTTCAACCAAAGAGCTTAGAACAGGGACGGGCAAACTCGGCCCTGGAGGGCCGGTGTCCTGCACAGTTTAACTCCAACTCTAATCAAACACACCTGTTTATAGATTTCTAGTGATCTTGAAGACACTGATTGGCATGTTCAGGTGTTTTTGATCAGAGTTGGAGCTAAACTATGCAGGACACCGGCCCTCCAGGACCGAGTTTGCCAACCCCTGGCTAAGAATGACCAAGAAGCGACACTCCAGTGTAATTTGGGAAACAGCCACTAGAGGGCGCGGCGGCCATTTTGGAATGAAAACTCCAATAGAACAACAGCATACTATAAGTCTGTAAAATAAACAATTAAAAGTGCTGATAATTCTGATAATAAGTGTTGTATTGTCGTCTTTCAGGTTGTATATCAGCTTCAAGGTGCTTTTTAAATAAATAAATAGAAAAACAAAGCAGCTGCTCACCATCACGACAGTAACTCCAAAATGGCGGAATCAAGGGCTGCTGCTGGGCGCTGCTGTTGCAATGGAACGTTCTATTGAGTGTCTGCTCTTGGTCATTCTAAGCTCTTTGCTTCACATACAATTTGGTCTACATACAATTCCTGGTGGTTTGTGCTTTGCCATGCACTGTCAACCCTGGAACCTTATATAGACAGGTGTATGCCTTCTCAAATCATGTTCAATCAACTGAATTTACCACAGGTGAACTCTCTCTCTCTCTCTCTCTCTCTCTCTCTCTCTCTATAAATATATATATACATATATATCATGAAAAATGTATAATATTTAGTACTACCTATAGTTAGGGATAGCTCTCTGCTTCAAACACGATCTCATCATTATCATCATTTTCCTTTATTAATCCAGGGTCGCCACAGCAGAATGAACCGCCAACTTTTCCAGCACTTTTTTTACGCAGCGGATGCCCTTCCAGCTGCAATCCATCTCTGGGAAACATTCATCCACACACACACTACGGGCAATTTAGCCTACCCAATTCACCTGTACTGCATGTCTTTGGACTGTGGGGGAAACTAGAGCACCCGGAGGAAACCCACATGAACACAGCGAGAACATGCAAACTCCTCACAAATATGCAGAGGCTTGAACCAGTGACCCAGCGACCTTCTTGCTGTGGACGACAGCACTACCTACTGCGCCACTGCGTTGCCCCTAAAACACGATCTCACAGAATTTTATTTGGAATTGGATAATAACGCCCAAATTGATTGGACGAAACTGCATTGGTTTACACTGGATGTAAATACTAACATACTAATTAAGTTAAGATGAAAATGTACTAAATCACATTGGCTAATCATGCACCAATTCAGATTGGGGAATCCAAATTGAATGAAAACGTATCCCTGCTGAAAAATCCAGCTTAAGCTGGTTTTAGCTGGTCGACCAGGCTGGTTTTAGAGGGGTTTTGGCCACTTCCAGGCTGGTTTCCAGCCATTTCCAGCCTGGTCTTAGCTGGTCAGACTGGGAGATGACCAGCTAAAACCAGCTTGACCAGCTTAGCCAAGCTGGGAGTCCAGCCAAAACCAGCTATGTCCAGCTTAAACCAGGTTGGTTAAGCTGGTTTTAGCTGGATTTGGCTGGTCATTTTCCAGCCTGACCAGCTAAGACCAGGCTGGAAATGGCTGGAAACCAGCCTGGAAATGGCCAAAACCCCTCTAAAACCAGCCTGGTCGACCAACTAAAACCAGCCAACCAGCCTAGGCTGGATTAAGCTGGATTTTACAGCAGGGATTCGTTTGAATTAAATGGAAACATACAAATTGTACACATTTGCCTTTATTTATTTATTTATTTCCAAAATGTTTGTTTATTGCTATGAGATGGTGTTTTGTTTCAGTATTATTATATTGTGTCGTGTAATGGATAAAAAGGAATATCATCTAAATGTCATCTAAAATGAAATGACTTCTCGGTATTAAAGTTAAAATATATTACTTTTTTCCTATCTTGTACTACCTCAAGGGCTAATGTTTAGGCGAAAATATACAGTAGGCCTAACGTTATTTTGCTTTCAAATACTGCCCCGTCGTGGTTAGTAACAGAAGTGCAGGGAATACCAAACAAACACACACGGATCTTCAAGCCCTTTCCAAAAAATAAAAAAATTTAAAAAAATGCACAGTTAAAACTTCATTAGAATGAAAGAAAAGATTTGATTATAGATGCTTAAAAGCTAAACACAGAAGACGTGATGAAGAGACCCCAGTGATTAAATCAATTATGCTAATGAAAAGCGTCATTAGAGGCTTCTACAGGTCAAACTCACCGTCCAAACTGGCTCTTCACAGTTCACAAACACACTCAAACACACTGTACAGGAGCTGGGATGTCTGCTAGGGGGATTTTCAGAGGAATAAGATACCTGCAGGTCTTCACGTGCTGGATACAAGTAAGTAAATGAAACGAAAAACTGACTATCAACCGTTTCCACTTATTCAGGACTTCGTCAGCTCGCCAGTCAAAGTTTATAAGTTCCACAAAAAACACCAAAATCGTTAATATTTGTGTAATATTATTCATTTTAATTCCCGTTTTAGATGGTGGAATTTATCATTTTCTCCTCTCTGAGGGCTGCAAAGACACGTAAGATGGAGACCGAGGCAGACTCAGTAAGTGTTCACTCATGTTGTTGTCTTTTTGTTGCCTCAGACACTAAATGTAAACTGATTTTCACCTTTCTAAGGGCATAATTATGACCATGTCAACAAGTTTATATCAAATATTGTAACTAAATCAAACAAGTGAAAAGCACAACACTAATTTGACTGCAGTTTGTCCAATTTGACTGCCCTGTAATACTGCTGTCTAAATTTTCTAGTCTTCTCAACTTGCATCAAACTGACTAAATGTATTACATTAAATTGGATTAATTTATTGAAATCCGTTAAAGTAGCATAAAAACATTTGTTGTTGTGACTTCTTCCCTGCTGAAAAAAACAGCATATGCCGGTAAGGTATGTTTTAATGCTTGTATGCTGGTTTTGCTGGTTTCAATGCTGGTCTTGCTGGTCTCAATGCTGGTTTTGCTGGTTTCAATGCTGGTTTCATTGCTGGTCTCAATGCTGGTCCTGCTGGTCTCAATGCTGGTTTTACTGGTCTCAGTGTTGGTCTTGCTGGTCTTAATGCTGGTCAGAAGTAGCAATGAGACCAGCAAAACCAGCATTGAGACCAGCAGGACCAGCATTGAGACCAGCAATGAAACCAGCATTGAAACCAGCAAAACCAGCATTGAGACCAGCATACCAGCATCAAAACATAACTTACCAGCAAATGCTGTTTTTTTCAGCAGGGTTGTTATATAGATTTTTGCATTGTGCCTTGCATAAACGAAACCGTAATGTAATAACTCTTTCGCAGATGTTCTGTTTTCTGCATGTTTAGAGTTTTGAGAACTGATTTTTTATCATGGTTTATTTTAAGTTGGCATCGTAAACCACTTCCTAAAAACAGCACACAGAACTGTCACCAGTTCCCAAGCTCTGCCGAAGTTGTATTTCCCATAATGTGCAGTGTTTGTCTTTGCCTGTCTGTCTTAGTTACATTTGACAACGTTGTTTCTGCAAGTTAGGACTCTTTCAAAAATGGCATCATAAATCAGCAAGGTTTAGCATTTAAAAGCACATGGAAGTAGTGAAAAATCTGTTATTTAAGCTCACATATTTATTTATTTATTTGCACGAATGGTAAATCTTGCTAATTTCACTCAAAATCACACTCAAATTCTGATTGGACACCAACGCAGCAGTTCAGAATGGTTGTACTTATGCATGGGACGATAACTGGTTTCAAGGTTTACCGCAGTTTGAAAAGGTCAAGGTTTTAAAACCGCAAAAAGTTTCTGTTATGTCTTTCCTAAGGTATATGTAAGGGGTTTTTAATGTTTTTTTTTTGTGTGTTGTAAAGAAATCTTTGTTTTTTTTTAACTAATGAAGCTAGCTAGGCATGGGCCGGTATAAGATTCTGATGGTATGATAACCTTTGATTAAAATAATCATGGTTTCACGATTTCACGGTATTGGGATTACTGCTCTAAAATATATTCTTTTTTTTTTAAATGTCTGGGTTAAAATCAACAACTTTTTTTCCCCTTTGAACATGAAATGTTTTATTTTGAGAAACATTTAAAATATTTTGAAGCAGTAAACCTGTCAGGGTAAATAATTCAAATGAAGCATTGACTTTTGCTGCTTTTATTAGTTGCAAAATGAAAACAAAGATTTCTTTACAGATTTAAATGGCATCTTTGGGGATCTTTCCTGCTGGAGATACTGTTGTCCTAAAAAAACGTAAATAAAAAATCTTACACTTACCTTAGGAACGGTATAGCCTAAAATGTTGGCGGTTTTAAAACTTTGACTGTTCCAAACTGTGGTATACCTTGAAACGGTTATCGTCCCAGGCCTAAAGCTAGCAGAAGTCAACGATTTAATTTATCCTGACATTTTTACTGTTTCAAAATATTATACATTTGAATTGTAAATTAAAAAAATGTCAAATGAAAAACTGTATATTGTGTTCTATTGGGCACAAATATGTTGTTGTTTTTTACAAAGACATTCAAAAATAACTTATTTTAGAGCTATAATCACAATACCTTGATACAGTGAAACCATGATATTTTATCCAAGGTTATTATCTCACAAACTTAAACTGGCCCTTGTCTAGTTGTACTCCTACTAATTCAGATGCATTGAAAATGCATGAGTTCAGATTGCATGTAAGCTTTCTACAATAATTCATTTAGTATGAAAACGTACAAATTCATATTAAATTAAATCAAATTTGCATCTAATTTTGGCTTTTTCTCAAATATATATATATATATATATATATATATATATATATATATATATATATATATATATATATATATAATGTTGCATATTGCCATGAGATTGTGCTTCTGTATTGTGATAAAGTTAAAAGTAATAATAATAATAATAATATATTTCCTTACATTTATATAGAGCTTTTCTGGACACTCAAAACTCTTTACACATTGGGCAGAATCTCCTCATCCACCACTGGTTTAAAAACCTTACTCTTTTTCGAAGAACATCCTGGGATTTTTAACGGCCACAGAGAGTCAGTACCTCGGTTTAATGTTTCATTCGAAAGACGGTGCTCACTTAGCAGTATAGAGTCCCCTTCACCATACTGGGGCATTAGGACCCACATTGACCGCAGGTTGGGCGCCCCCTGCTGGTCTAACTAACACCATTTCCGACAGCAACCTAGCTTTCTCATGTGGTCTCCCATCCAGGTACTGACCGGGGGCAGCCCTGCTTGGCTTCAGTGGGCGACCATGGGAGAGTTTCGGAGAGCTAGCTGCCGTCTACATTTCCTTAAATTAAAAATGTATAACATGCGTTTCGAAAATAGATAAAAAACACTTTCAACAAAAAAACGGTATCAGCATATACTGTATATCAGGGGTTACTGAATTTTTAAGCCCTCAACCCCCAAATTAATGATGTCAGTGACTTGTGATTCGTGTTTTTCAAGCTGGTTATATTTTAAATATACAAACGTTGCACTTACAACTGTAGGCAAATATAAACATGAGCATATTGGCAACACAAAAATGCAACAGTCTAATAACCGTATAATGTTTTTTATAGTCATTTATTAATTTAATTTTAATATAAAAAAATAAAGGCTGATGGCTGATTTTTATTTGTTTGTTCTTGTTTCTTTAATGTTGCTTTTAGCTTTCTTCTGTGGGTTATGAATGAAATATGGCAATTCTAATAGTTAATACAATAGGGTATATGCCGAGCTAGTGCTGTTCCTATGCTGATACACTTCCGGTGAGCTGTTATTGTGAACTTTTTTCCATTTTATACGGTTCCTTATACAGCATCGATGTTGTAATGTCATTAAAATACATTCAGTTAAATAAACTGTAGCATTTATTTGGTTGCTCAAGCGTAAAACGAGACAAAAAGCTGTTTACTCACACGCGCCCGTCAGAATCGGCAGGCTAATGCAGAAGCTCTATTGAATATACTGGGGTAAAACAAATGCTCATATTATAAAGATATGGTGGGGGAAATGTAATTTAATACAGCGCTTCTAGTACAATCTGAGTCCCACTTTAAATCGGATATCACTCAGCTAGTGGAGATCGCTCATTTTTAAAGAAAACAGACCTTAAACGCACCGGATTTTGCATTGGCACTCAATTCGCCGGAAGCGCTTAACCCAGGTTACTGGCAAATTAAAAGTACTATTAGCATGCTTACTTAAATTAAGAAATCACTAAGCGACCCCTTGTCATTGTTCCGCGATCCTCCCCAAGGGGGCCCGACCCCAACTTTGAGAACCACTGCTGTATATCAACGAACAAAAAAAACGAGATTTGAGGTTAAAATCTACACCAAAATGTATATTTTAGTTATTTTAGTCGTCATTGCTCATTTAATTAATTTTCAATTATTATTTTAATAAAATATTATTTATTATTAATAAATTATTTCTTTATGAAGCACAAGTAAGCACAACAATAGTCGAGCACTGCGTTGTACAACACAACAGAATGCAAAATCATAATAATTGCATAATTAAATACAAACATTTCATGTTTTGACCACGCTTTGATCCACTTTGCTGCAGTTCAATTAAAAAGTCCTGCGGTGTGACATTAATTTTTAAAGGCCTGAATATTCCATAGCATCACTTAATGAATACAAACTCATCAAATATGAATGTACAAAGAAACGAAACAAAACTAAGACAAACATGTTTTGATATATTCCACTTGTAGTCAAATATCCACTAAGTGCAGTTTCCAAATGATTTCAGACGTCTGAAGACAGCAGTGAGGCATCACATGTGAGTGTGTTTTGAAAGCGAGAGAGGGAGGATATCATTATGAGTGTGCGCATGTGTTTGTGCGTGTGCTCTCTCTCTCTCTTACTGTCATGTGTGTGGCGGTACGGGGAAGTGAAGCCACTCTTCAGGCAGCTGTGTTATTAGTGCTGAGCTGTGGGCGCTGATGGCTGACTTCACTGCTTAATTTGTAGTGTTTCTCACTCCTGTCGCCTCTCATTTTCAGTACCCACTTCAAAACTTCGCTGCTGGGGAGTTTGAAGGTAAGCAACGACAAAAAACAAAACAAAACAAAAAAAACGATTGTCAAGTCAAGTTATAGATGTATTGAACTAGCTGACAGAGCGAAATGCTCATGTTCAAAGAGATTAATGTGGATTCTAGTAACGTAATCATGTCTGCATGCTGCAATCAGCAGAGTCATGATGCTGTTATCTTGGCTATTGATGTTCTAAAGTACTGTTGAATGGAGTGAAGCCGTTTCAGCTTAATGCCTGTTGACGTGTTTGTGTGTCGTTTGTGATTAGGAGATGGTGTGATGAGCCGCCGAAGGGTCTCGGTGAAAGACCTGGGCCAGGGCGACTGTCAGGGCTGGTTGTACAAAAGAAAGGAAAGCAAAGGACTCTTGGGCTGGAAGTGGAAGAAGTTTTGGTTTGTGCTGAAGAAATGCTCGCTCTATTGGTACACGTCGGACATGGTGAGTTTTGTGGTTTTCCTCTGGTAATGTGCGCCGTTGCTTCATGCTGAGAGACTACACTGTCTAAAGCGATTGCCTTACCTTAAGCGAATAAACTAGTTGCTTTAAAGAGCACATAGTTTACCCCTTTTTTATGACCCTGCTAAAAAATCCAGCTTGAACCAGCCTAGGCTGGTTGGCTGGTTTTAGCTGGTCGACCAGGCTGGTTTTAGAGGGGTTTTAGCCATTTCCAGGCTGGTTTCCAGCCATTTCCAGCCTGGTCTTAGCTGGTCAGGCTGGAAAATGACCAACTAAATCCAGCTAAAACCAGCTTGACCAGCCTGGTTTAAGCTGGACGTAGCTGGTTTTGGCTGGGCTCCCAGCCTAAATAGGCTGGTCAAGCTGGTTTTAGCTGGTCATCTCCCAGCCTAACCAGCTAAGACCAGGCTGAAAATGGCTGGAAACCAGCCTGGAAATGGCCAAAACCCCTCTAAAACCAGCCTGGTTGACCAGCTAAAACCAGCCAACCAGCCTAGGCTGGTTTAAGCTGGATTTTTCAGCAGGGGATTTACTATTAATATTACGGTTCTTCTGAGTGTGCCAGTTTAGGTTCAGTTCAACACACAGTTCAGATGTTTTTATTATAATGTGTTAAAAAGTGTCATGTTGGGGGCGTTTACACAGTTTGCTATTGTAGGGGCATGTTGCTTCACAGTTTCGGCTTCCCGCTCAACGTAACAAGGGGGCGGAGTCAAAAGCTCCCACGCTGTGTGTTTGCAACAGACAGGCTGACAGACAGAGAGAAGCTAAGCTAAGCTAGGATCAGCATTCAGCCGTACATGTACGACTCGGACATAGAGCAAGCAGAGAGTGCAAAATCATTTGTGTCTTTGTATAGTCTCGGTGTACAAGTGCCGAGCTTGTACACCGAGACTGAAAACCACACATACTGAATTAACTTTGAATCAGGCATCGAATGCGTCGCGACACGGCACACCAGGCACTTTCAGTGGCGCGGCAGAAACATGAAGTGTCCCGAATCATCGCGCCACGCATTCCAGAACTCCAAACACAAGCCTCCACCAGGGCAAACACAACGGTGCCACAGCCGCCGAGCCGCTAACCCGAAGCTCCGCCGCGTGCACCCCTACAGAAACCCACATCCAGAACTCCGAAATGCACTGCACTGCGCCACGCAAAAGGTACAAGCAATAATTCCGATTAGAGCGATAATGTGGAGAGTATTGATCTTGTGTTGAGCCCAATGAGCCTTTCATCTAAAAATAGAGCACGGGTGTTCCTTTAGGGATCGATTTGACTCACACGCTGAAAATGGCGGACGTGCAACAAGAAACCAAGGATATGATTGTGACGCGAGGCTGTCAATCAATATTGGTGGGCGGAGCGACCACTTTCCTACGTATATTTGCGGTCGTTGTGTAAACCGCTCTAATTGGTCCACCGTTTTTTTGTTGTTAAATTGAAAAAAGGACTGTGTGTGTTTATATCACCCCAATATGACGGTCTATACGCTAAACTTACACACATGTCTGTCCAAACAGCTTGAAAAGTAGACTTTTCACCATAGGTGCCCTTTAAAATGTAAAGTTCAGTTCATCTTTATTTCTATAACGCTTATATAATATGGATTGTGTCAAAGCAGCAAAACATAGAAGTTCTAGTGAATTGAAAGAGTTAGTTTCAAAGTCGGTTCACACTGGCACTTCACATAACATTTCTGAATGGCTCTCCGTCCACACTATACCACTGAAAACGCACATCATGTGACCACACACCAACACAAACACACACTCTGTCATGTGCTGCAGTGTCTGTGCGCGTCTGAGCTCCAGCAGTAAGCGGGTGCTTTGAGCACAAAACCCCAGTGAGCAGTGCACATCAAACAGTTTATCAAGGATGTACCGCTGGATGGCGTCTCACTATTGTTGTTAAACGGTATATTTAATTAATCTTGTCTCTATCTAACGACTCTTCGGTCTTTTGAATCTATCAGGTAACGTGTCACAGTAGAGCTGCACGATTCTGGCTAAAATGAGAATCATGATTTTTTTTTTTTTGCCTAAAATAAAGATCACGATTTTCTCACGATTCTGTAGATGTAAAATAAAGGTTAATATGAGTGGCCTATTATTATTGTTATTCTCAAACATGTGGTAAAACAGCAATATGCTTTGTGTAGTTGTACTGTTGGTTAAAATGCTAAATTTTGTATAGACTTAGAGTGGTGGACCTGAACAGACTTTAGATTTGTCCTGGTCATTAATGCTGATGATAATTCTGATGTTGAATTATTGTGTTTGAGATTTATGATTATAATTTGTAATTTTCTGCTTAAAATATGTCACTGACGTTATTTTGGTGAATACAGAAGACTGAGTGGGTATTTTTGAATTTCGGCGGGTTTTGGATACTTTTGAGGCTGGAATCAGTCAGCTACATCTGGGAACACTGTGTGCGCTTTCGGTTTCATTTTCACTGCTAAGAGCGGTTCACTTCCCGCGAGGCTCCCAAACGATCACTCTGTGCCACAAACTGAATGTTACTTACAACATTATTAACGTTAACACTTTCGCTTCTTTCCTGAATATTAAAATATGATTGACAGAATCGTAGAAATGCTGGATTAAGATCGTCTAGGATGTCGAATCGGATCGCGACATTTTTACGATTAATTGTGCAGCTCTATGTCACAGCATCCGTACACTGCTTAAATCTTTCGATTTCACACTTGCACTTCAGATACTGCTGGTTGTTTTCTTATAGTTGTGAGACTTTTTTACCAACCAAGTTCGTCGACGACATTATAACGACACAGATCACTCTGCCTATTCATACCAGAGTCCTGCGGAAAAAGTGATTGACAGGTGGCAATTTGTGTGTAACTTATCTTTATTTATTTATGATTTGGTTATGGGTAAAGCAAAGACCATCTGGGTCGGGTAGTTGAAACGGTAGGCTACAAACAATTAATTTATGAATTTATTTATTATTTATAAATAATTAATTCACTGCCGCTTATGATAACGATGATGCCATCATCCATCGCCATTATTCACATTGGACATCGTACGATGCCAAATTGGTCAACAGCACCCAACCTTACCTTTTATTAACCATAACATTACCCGCTGAAGGCATATGGTTCAGTAACTTTCCGGATGAGTGGGGACCATTGCTGTGTATGGAGGATGAGGGAGCTCTCTAGTTTCATCTAAAATGTCTTCACTTATCTTCTGAACACAAACCAAGGTCTCAGGGGTTTGGAGTGACATCAGAGTGAGTAATTAATAACATAATTTTCCTTTATTTGGGTGAACTAACCCTTTAACTTTGCCCAGAGGCTTACCTGCTTGTGTAGAGTTAAGCAGGTCATACAACTAGCATGTGACAACAAGACAGTCCTTGAAGGTAATTTTCTTCCTCCTTGGCATGGTATCACAAAGCATCGTTCGCTTTCAGAATGTAAACATGAGCCCGAAGTAGTGAATACAGGTAAATGGTGGAGGAGCGGTGGTTGCTTTGTTGCATGTTGTTTTTTATTCAAGTGAAAATCGATGAAAAGAAGTGTGACACGTGCTATTTTTGGCTTGTTAAAACCACTCTCACTGCCGATTTCTGGGTCAGCTGCAGAAGCTCAATGGTGTTGGTTGGGAGGTCAGGCAAGAGAGCATTGCAATACATTGTTAAAAAAATGCAGGGTTTCACACAATTGCTTCATGCTGTCCCTACAAAAAATAATTAAGTTAATTGTTTTTGACAAATTCAAGTGGATTGAACAAAAAACAATTAAGTTGTCCCAAAAAAATCTCAAGAATTATTTAGTTTCAGCTCAGTTTAAATAAGTATTTTAAAAAAACAATACACCCTTTATTTTGGGAGTAGTCCAGTCTAGAAGGATCAAGAGTTTAGCTGATATTCCTGATGTCGCACATGAGTGAATCTGCAGGATCGGGCGATACTTTAGGTAGTAATGTGGTCTGTCAGGTTTTGCTGGATTCGGCTTATGAAAGTGCTGTAAACTGCATCATCACATAATCTATCATACAATATTGGTTTTGTAAAGCCCACTCACCTGCATGAAGCTCACTTAGTATCGCACAATGTTTTTCCACAGATATGGAGTGTTGATAAGAATACAGAGAGTGGTGGAAAGAGTACTGAAAAATTATACTCAAGTAAACTTACCATTACTTTCCCAAAAATGTAGTGCAAGTTGAGTCAAAGTATCTTTTGTAAAAATTACTCAAAGTAAGAGTTTTGAGCCCTTTCAAAAGTACTTAAGAGTAGTAAGTAGTGGGTATTACGCTGTAAAAAGCTGATGCGTTTACATGTAATTTGTGCATGTGTGTGTAAACGTAACATCCTATAGTGCATCTAGTTATCATCATAAGACATCATTAGGTTAGATTTAGGTTGTGATGTCAAGTGACCAAAATTTTGTCTAGTCAGCATCTAAAGACAACGTAACTTTGATGTCCAATAATGAGGTTGATATGTGCTTGATTTTTGGTTGTTAGAAAAAGTGACCAAAATCCAACGTCGAGCCAACATCTTAAACCAATGTCATATTGACGTCAAATACTGACATTTATTAATCAGGCATGGCAACCAAAATCCAACATCATAGTGGTAACGTCCTCAAAAAATCAAGCTTTAACATCATTAGACGTTGATATTTGATTAATTTTAGGTTGGATGTTGAATATTGACTAGGCCTGACATTGTGAAGTGAAGTAAAAGTACCTGTACTAGAAGGCGGGGCTTCATTCAATGTATTGACCATTACACTTTTTCCCATTCAAAACTATACGAGTGACTCGTCTTGTGTTTTTTTTTTGTCTTTGTACATTCCATTTTTATAAATTACCATTTACAAAGCAAAAAGAATTGCTGATGCTGCTACAAAAGTTGGAGAAAGGAAAATATCTGCCATTAATGGCCATGAGAGCAAATACTGGCATCACCAGTATAACTTTCTGTAAACATGATTTATGAAAAGTCTGGTTTTGAGTTTATACTTGACTGGTTAGCCACTGAAACCAACTTTGTGCAATAGAGGTAAATACTCATTGTTATCTTGCAGGCGGAGAAAGCCGAGGGCTACATCAACCTGAGAGACTTCACTATAGAACAGGCTACCGAATGCAAGAAGAAATTGTAAGTTTGTCTTCATTATTTATAAAGATTGTTGGATACTTGGTGGGTAAAAAAAGTCACTGATGTAGATGGCAGGTTATGCTTAGCGGGAAATGGCAAAAATGCTAATTGATTTCATGTCAAATCCTTGATATCTATTTGACATCCCCATATTGATGCCCCTTTGACCACCATGTGAAAATGTTAAATCTAATGTTTTTTTAATGTATTTTTAAAAATAATATTTATATATTTCTACTTTATTCTGTATATTCTCTTATTAAAAATAGATTAGTGAAGTTTATTTATGAACTAATTTCTAGAGGCTCACGATTTACGAACTTACGAACTTATGATTGCTTGCAGCTGGTCCTGCATTCAATTTATGATTTACCAATGTGTCGAGGCAGTGGCGCAGTAGGTAGTGCTGTCGCCTCACAGCAAGAAGGTCGCTTGGTCGCTGGTTCAAATCTTGGCTCAGTTGGCGTTTCTGTGTGGAGTTCGCGTGAGTTTCCTCTGGGTGCTCCGGTTTCCCCCACAGACATGCGGTACAGGTGAATTGGATAGGCTAAATTGTCCGTAGTGTATGGGTGTGTGTGTTAATGTGTGTGTGGATGTTTCCCAGAGATGAGTTGCGGTTGGAAGGGCATCCGCTGCGTAAAAACTTGCTGGATAATTCCGCTGTGGCGACCACGGATTAATAAAGGGACTAAGCCGACAAGAAAATGAATGAATGAATGAATGATTCACCAATCAGACAACTCCTAAGCCACTAAATACCCTAAGTTCCAAATAACAGCCATCTTTGTTTTGAAGAATCCCCCTTTCACCCCTACTCCTCCTCCTTTCTTACTGTAGATAGATGCCACTCAAATATACGCTGCTCAAGTGTAGATCTTCTTGTGCGCTCTCAAATAAATGCTGCTGAAGTGTGATTTTGTGAGTTTATGTAACAAGCAAGGGTGTAACGATACGCGTATTTGTATTAAACTGTTCGGCACGAGACTTTCGGTTCGGTACGCATTACAAACCAAACGATTCAATTCAGACTAACATCTAAAAAGATAAAAGGGAATAAGTACAAAATATAATGTTTTTAGTGCAGCAACGCTCAACATGGCATCCCAAATGACGTGGCAGACAACATGCTGTTTAACATGTCATGTTAAACAGTAGACCATCGCTTATGAACTCAAAATATTAATTTATTTAAGCACGCGCTCATTGGCAATCTTCCCCCATTGCCCCAGCAACCCTGGACCCCCGACACAAAAGAGCCAACCTCCAAACACTGCTCCAGTCAGGCACGCCACGCGCTACACTAGCTCACAAAATGGCGAGTAACGTTAATGTAATCCCAGACATCACATGAGACGTAGTAAATCACGTGAGACTCCTGGATGCCCGCAAACGAATGATGATCTTCCGGAAATTGCGCATCCCCCCGGTCCTTAAATACGTTGCGTACCCCTCTCCAACGAAACCGTCCCAGCAGATTTGAAAGACCCCGGCACTTTCTCATACTTTTGCCTCAGCCTCACTTCACCGCTGCTCGCCATGTTAAAGCCAAAAGTGTGGAATGATGGTCAAGCGCCCCCAACCTTTAGAGCATAGTGATTGGATATTTACTCGTAGGGAGGAGTTTCCTCATCTCAGCTCATATACTTACAGGCACATACAGTCAATTCGGGGAGATAGCAAACACACATAAATTATTTAAACGCAAAACCGAGAAAACTCACAACTCACAAGCGCGTATTGAACTGTGGAGGTCGTACCGTACGGTTCAATATTATATTGAGAACTGTGGCATCCCTGGTAATCGGTGATCGGTATCGGCCGATATGGCTTTAAGTAATTGGTCATCTGCCCTAAAAATCCTGATCGGAGCACCTTTAGTGTGGCCACAACTATATTTATTGTTATATTTATAGTTAGCGCTCTTAAGGCTGATTTATACTTCTGCGTTAAACGCCGGCGTATGCTATGGCGCTGACGTGCACCTCTAAAAAAATGTAACTGCACGTCGCAACGACGCGTAGCACAAGCTCTGTGATTGGTCAGCTTGGTAGCGCTGACGAGTCTGGGCGGGACCGAGAGCCGTGTGAATGGTGCGAGCCTGATGGAGCGATTGTTCACAAGTGTGGAGTCCCGTGAAGGAGCTCCGGATGGAAAGTTTTGTTCTGTGTTTACCTCATAGTTAAAGTTGTTGCACGTCCGCCGGTTCCTGCCTCAAACTGAGCGAGTTTGAGCCACTTGTACATCCCGGAAGTGTTCAGGAAAAGCAAAACAGCAGCGAAGAAACTCGACACAGAGGAACATTTACACCTCACTGCCAACTAGCGTTTCAGAAGTGTTAATGCAGACCGACAGAGACAGCGCGCAGAAGAATAAATGCACAGCTACATGCATTGCATGCGCCGTGGGTTACGCCGGTCGCTTAATGCAGAAGTATAAACCAGGCTTTAGTGTGAAGAGCTGCAGAACTCACATTTAGTACACAGAAGAAATCCAGCGTCTGCGATATGAATCACTTACGTTAGAGAATGTTAAAAGGCTGTCATTTGACTAATGCTTTTTGAACATGGTGTGAAGTGTCAAGATGCTTATCATCATTTTTTTTTCTCTCTCACAGCAAAGGTGTCATCTGTACCCAACTTAACGCGCGCTCATAACACAGGAAACTGTCTGCGCTGAGTGTGTGGTCTCTCAGCCGCTGTGTTTCCCACTTCCTTTATAAAAACATACAGTAACGTTGCTTGACTTTGATCAAAATCGAGTGGATTTAGATAAGACTGGAGACAGACTTTGATGTCATGTGCTTTTTCGCTTTTCTGTACTGCTTCCACAGCGTCACACAACCACAAATCCACGCTGCTGTTTGTTCTAGGAACTGTACGTCTGCATTTGCTTTGAGTTTATTCTTTTTTTCCAGTGCGATGAAAGCGAGCCACCTCCACGTGCTGACACTCTACTTTGCAGCCGAGAGCATGAAAGACATGAACAAGTGAGTGTGGAAACAATGTCTCTTGTGTGTAAGTGTGTCCAAAGATAAACTTGGTGATGATACCACCTCATGAAAACAAAGCTAAATCCTACACTGTAAAAAGTACAGGTTGCCTTTAAATCAAACGAGTCCTTTAAACTTAAATAATGTTAAACTGACATAAAACAACTTATAAAAATAAGAGGTCCCACTTTATTTTAAGTGTCCTTAACTACCATGTAGTTGCATCAAAAAATAAATACAATGTACTTACTGTGTTCATAATGTATTTGAGAACACTTGTGGTGCTTTTGAGTTGGGATAGAGGTTGGGTTATGGACAGGTTTAGTGGTATGGGTAGGTTTAAGGGTGGGTTAAGGTGTAAGAGATGGTCAGCAGTGTATTTACAAATGTAATTACACAAGTCAGTTACAGATGTAATTACATACAGGTATTTAATCAAGCATAAGTACACAATAAATACATGTATTTACATAATAAGTACATTGTAACAAACTATTAATTCCTGTGTAAGTACATATTAGTTAAAGCTACTTAATATAAAGTGGAACCAAATAAGTTAGAACATGAGTAACTCCGTTTAATAAGGTATAATTAACTCAAACCCTATGTTGTCATGACTAATTGACCATATATTTTTTACAGCGTACATTATTTTAGATTGTGGCTTTGAGGCCGTTGACCAAATCTCAGATGTTTACCAAATTTGATAAAGATACCTACATTTTATGAATGTTTTATAACATTTGAGTCATATTTAGGCCCACCCGGATTTCCGCAGATTTTTAGCCCATCATTAATTCTGTTTATGTACTTGAGTAAATGTGTGTAAATCTATATTTATTCAGTTTTTAAATTAATGTCAGTGCTATTAATGACTAATATGAATATATTCATCTGATTTATGTACAATAGAGTGTGTAAAGTAGTATTTTCTGTCTTTTAGTAGAGATATTATATGAGAGACTTGCTTTTACCAAATAAAGTGAATCTGATTGGATTTGCATTTTAAGCAAAAAATAAAAGTTATTATTTTGTTATTTCACATATTAAGGTTTTAGTTATGCAAAATTATTCCGCAAAAATCAGCATTTTTTTTTACAAAATTTTTCGCAGAAATAGCAAAAAACCTCAGCAGATTCTGCCTGGCCCTAGTCATTTTTCATTGAAAGTAATCGTATATACTTTTGGCTTTTTCCAAGATGTTTGTTTCTGTTGTGAAACAAAAGTGAAGATATCTGATAGATTGTTCACTTCTCTTTTGTTAACCATTAAAGTCAATGGAGACCAATATTTTTGAGCTCTAAAAGTGCCAAGTGAGCTGTTTGAATACTTGCTGGGTAAGGAAGAATTGATGAAATGACCAATTAAATTCTTTGAAATGTTGTAAACAATGAATGTTTCTCATCCAATCAGAATCCAGCAGCTCTGTTATGTGTAATTCCAGGCTTGCGAGTACAGAAGGGTTTGCATTTGACATTAGTGGACACATTTCTAAGCTTAATAGTTTTAGTAACTCATTTCTAATAACTGATTTATTTTATCTTTGCCATGATGACAGTAAATAATATTTGACTAGATATTCTTTAAGACACTTCTATACAGCTTAAAGAGACATTTAAATGCTTAACTAGATTAATCAGGTTAACTAGGCAAGTAAGGGTAATTAGGCAAGTTATTGTATAATGATGGTTTGTTTGTTTGACTATCAGAAAAATATAGTTTAAGGGGGCTAATAATTTTGTCCCTAAAATTGTGTTTAAAAAATTAAAAACTGCTTTTTTTAGCCGAAATAAATTAAATAAGACTTTCTCCAGAAGAAAAAATGTTATCAGACACACTGTGAGAATTTCCTTGCTCTGTTAAACGTCTTTTGTGAAATATTTAAAAAGAAAAAAAAAATTCAAAGGGGGGCTAATAATTCTGACAATTTAATTACAAATAATACAGATAATAGATGTTTCATGCAAGTGTTTATTGAACTTTGACAGAATAAGCACACAAAAAGATGAAAATTAGATTTATTAGATTTATTTCATCATAACTAAAGCTAAATGGGTGGTCCAGGAAGTAGAAACAGTCAAAATAGGTTTAGTGGGAGTCTTGAAGTCAATATTTTCAGGAAGAAAATGTAAACATAGAAACATTAGTTTTTATACGTGGCTTGATGTAATTTGTGTTGTTATTATTCAAAACCTCCGAAAAAACAAATGTAACTGTACATTCTAAAAACTATTGTTATACAAAACAAAAACAAAAATTGACGCAACAGCTTGCATTAATATATTCGACTTACGACAACATCTAACAAAATGAAGTCCAGACAACAAACTTTTTTATGTTCGCCAAATCTTTTCCTCTTCAATCAGAGGCATTTTACATAGCAAAAAACTAAATTTTTTAAGTTGAGTGCTCAAAAAAATAAGTTGTTTCAAATTTTTTTTTTATTAAAATTGAAAACAAATCCTGTGTTATGTACTTATTTACATGCATATTTTCAAGTTTAGAACCTCAAATAAATTAATACATTTTGTTTGTTTTCAAATTTACTGTTCATGCTTGTAAGAAATATATTTAACAACAACATTTTTGTTTTTTGGTAATTTTTTTTTGTATTAAATCACAGGTTTTTATTGTTTTACAAAACAAAAACATGTAATGTCCTATATTATCATTATAAAAAATAATGAAAAACATCAGTGTGTGGACTTAAAAAGACAAAACAAGTCCATTAGTGTGGACAAATTTCTTTGCGTTGCTACAAGTTAAATATTGTTTTAAAGTAACTGACAGATATATTTACCTTTTAAATTAGCCTCATTTTTACATTTATGTAATTATCAATATTTTCATGTGTTGAAAACTTAATTATTCTGGCAGCTTAAACGTTTTAATCTAATCAGCATTTTGGAGTTTTTAAGTTACAATAATGTATTAAACTATGTAGTGGTTACAGAGCTCTTGAGTTATTTTTTAGAGTGTATATATAACATGCCTGTGGTGTGAGCAATCTGGTTGGATGTCCTCTTTGTTGTTGTTGTTGATTGGGTTGTTAAAATAGCTGACCTAAATAAATATAGTGCACAGATACTCATTTTTAAAGATCATTAATCTATCTTCACCCTAAACTGAGTGATTCTTAGATACAGTTGAAGTCAGAATTATTCGCCCCCTTTTTATTTAATTTTTTAAAATATTTCCCAAATGATGTTTAACAGAGCAAGGAAATTTTCACAGTATGTCTGATAATGTTTTTTCTTCTTTAGAAAGTCTTGTTTGTTTTATTTCAGCTAGAATAAAAGCAGGTTTTAATTTTTTAAAAAACATTTTAAGGTCAAAACTATTTACCCCTTTAAGCTATATATTTTTTCGATAGTCTACAGAATAAACCATCATTATACAGTAACTTGCCTAATTACCCTAACCTGCCTAGTTAACCTAATCAACCAAGTCAAGCCTTTAAATTTATAAGCTGTATAGAAGTATGTTGAAAAACATGTAGTCAAATATTATTTACTGTCATCATGGCAAAGATAAAATTAATCAGCTATTAGAAATGAGTTATTAAAACTATTATGATTAAAGATGTGTTGAAGAAATCTGCTCTCCGTTAAACAGAAATTGGGGAAAAAAATAAACGGGGGCGAAAAATTCTGACTTCAACTGTAAATATCTCCTTTTGGGTTTGCAAGTTAGTCACAAGTGTGAGGAAAACATGACAGAAATATCTTTCTTTGTAAACCATTGCATTTGAATAGATAAAGCGGTGAGTGGGGGAAAACTCTGAGAGAAATCTGTGGGTGTTCTGCTATTAAACTGTGTGGGCCAAAGACACACATAATGACACAACACACAATCATTTAACAGATCAGAGGAGGTTTACCGTAATTAATGCTTTATTTATGTTTTTGTTGTAATCTAGATGGCTGGCTAAACTCACCCAGGCTTCAAATGAACCCGAGCCCACAGACTCGACCAACGGAGGTAAAGATTCACACCACACCAAGGTTATTTTAGTAAACCAAGGCCAGAAGTGTTAGTCAAAAAAGTTTTCGTTAACTGAAAGAAATAGATAGACTTTAAAAAAAGAAGAAAATTATACCAACAACTGTTTTTGAAAAAGTAACTTAAATAAGTAGTTAGCAAATAAATAAATAAATAGTTTTTCAGAATTTATAAGCTGACCTGTGGCTATTCTAGTACTTGTAGATGGCGCCAAACACATCAGTAAAGCACCTGATAATATACAAAAACATTTTTTTATCTCATTTTTCCAGCAAATGCAAACTTGGCATGTTTAACTATGAAATGTAATGTGTTTATTTATATAGCGCATACACAGTTGAAACTAGAAGTTTACATACACTAAAAAAGGAACATAGCTATTTTTTTAAATGTCTGATGGTAAATCATACTAAACATTTACTATTTTGGCCCATTCCTCCTGACACAATTAGTGTAACTGAGTCAGATTTGTAGGCTGTCTTGCTCGCACAAGCTTTTTCAACTCCACCCACACATTTTCTATAGGATTGAGATCAGGGCTTTGTGATGGCCTCTCCAAAACATTCACTTTGTTGTCCTTAAAGCACATTTGAACTAATTTGGCAGTATGCTTAGGGTCATGGTCTGTTTGGAAGACCCTATTGTGGCCAAGTTTTAATTTCCTGGCTGATGTCTTGAGATGTTGCTTCAGTATTTCTACATAATGTTCTTTCTTCATGATGCCATCTATGCTGTAAAGTAAACTAAAACAGCCCCACAACATGATGCTGCCGCCCTCATACTTCACAGTTGGGATGGTGTTCCTAGGCTTGTAAGCTTTCCCCTTTGTCCTCCAAATGTAACACTGGTCATTATGGCCAAACAGTTCAATCTTAGTTCCATCAGACCACAGGACATGTCTCCAAACATGGTAATTTAGCTTATTGTAATCTGGCTTTGTTGTTGATTCTGGCCTTATTGATTTTCCCATGTTGTCACACAAGGAAGCAGTGTGTTTGTGGTTTTCCCTAAATACTATTCTACAGTTGTGCCTCCAATGAGCTCAAATGTTGTCAATTAGCCCATCAGAAACTTCTAAAACCTTGACACCATCATCTGAGCTTATTCAGAGGCAGAATAATCTTACTGTCTGCAAACTTTTGACTTTCAAGAAAAGTTATAACAATTTCTCAAAAAATATCTCTCATTATTCTGCTATTAAGCAGAACAGAAACACATTTGATAATCCTAACTTACCTAAAAGAGAAAGTTTAGTCACATTAACATCTGATTTTTTAAATGGTTATGTGCCTTTTTATACAGTGTATGTAAACTTCTGGTTTCAACTGTATTGTGTATGGTCATGCACCCAAAGCGCTTCACAATCATGAGGGGGGTCTCTCCACACCACCACCAGTGTGCAGCATACACTTGGATGATGCAACGGCAGCCACAGGACAACAGCGCCAGTGCGCTAATCACACACTAGCTATAGGTGGAGTGGGGAGACAGTAGCCCCTTTCACACAGTGATATCGGTAAATATCCTGAAAATATCTGGAACGACTTCACTGGTAAATTAAAAAAAAACTAAAAAAGCTCTGTTCACACAGGCGAGGACGTTTCAGAATTTTTCCGAAAAAGACTATTCACACATCCATTCCAAAGTAGCGGTAAACTCTGACATCATTAACCAGAAATGACCTATAAACGGCAGCACTTGTATTTGCAAACTTAGAAGGTGTCGTGGGCTTTTCTTGATGGTTTCACTTTTATTTAAAGCTTTAGCCTTCATGCAGCTGCTTTTGTCCCAGAGACATCCAAAGGCAGAAACGCAAACCGCAGCTAAATGTTTACACACTTGACTACATACAAATTATGTGGAGGGATGCGTCAAGCAACTGAAGGTAAACAAACGGCGATTTATCATAAGCATTTTATCAATAGTCTTTGACACAGTTGGCATTAAGAAGGAACATAGAAACATTATCTGACTAACATCTAGCAGCTAAGTGTGCGTGGAAAAATATTGAAAGGCTTTTATCTTCATAATCGGCGCGGATGTGAATGCGTCTGACTGTTCTTATAGACTGGAGTAGACGTCTCACGTCAGCTTGTTCTAATTGTTAACGTGCTCTTTCCGACAATCTTGTGAGTGCAAATGTCTTGTTGATGCCTGAGGTCAGAGGAGAATGGCCAGACTGATTTAGGCTGATAAAAAGGCAACAGTAACTCAAATAACCACTTGGTACAACCGAGGTATGCAGAAGAGCATCTCTGACCTCAATGTGTCCAACCTTGAGGCGGATGGGCTACAGCAGCAGAAGACCACACCGGGTGCCACTCCTGTGAGCTAAGAACACGAAACTGAGGCTACAATTTGCACAGGCTCACCAAAACTGGTCAATAGAAGATTGGAGAAACGTTGCCTGATTTGATAAATCTCGATTTCTTCTGCGAAATTTGGTTGATAAGGTCAGAATTTGGCATCAACAACATGAAAGCATGGATCTATCCTGCCTTGTATCAACAGTTCAGGCTGGTGGTGTTGGTGTAATAGTGTTGGGGATATTTTCTTGGCACACTTTGGGCCCATTAGTACCAACTGAGCATCGTATCAACGCCACAGCCTACCTGAGTATTGTTGCTGACCATGTCCATCCCTTTTTGACCATGTCAAAAAGTGCAAATCATCTCAGACTGCTTTTTTGAACATGACAATGAGCTCACTGTACTCAAATGGCCTCCACAATCACCAGATCTCAATCCAATAGAGCATCTTTGGAATGTGGTGGAACAGGAGATTGGCATCATGGATGTGCAGCTGACAAATCTGGAGCAACTGTGTGATGCTATCATGTCAATATGGAACTTCTGAGGAACTTTCCGGTACCTTGTTGAATCTATGCCACGAAGGATTAAAGGGCCATGAAACCCCCTCGTTTCAGCAGGGTGTTTTCACACCTCTACTTTGGAAAAAGTCAGAAAAGTGGGCGTGTCCAGCTCTGTTTAGGGCGGAGTGTCGGAGGAACTAAAGTGGGATGGTGTGGGAGTGTCTATTTGGGCACGCGCGAGTTTCAGTCAAAATATACACACATGAGAAAGTGATGGTGTTTAACCTACATGGACATCTGTAGTCGAATTATTTGCCAAATTATTAAATGGTGGACTTTAACTGCAGTTTGGCTCTTTCATTCAGGGAATTCATTCATGCCCCTCGCGACAAACGTGATATTTGATTCGAGGATCTGCTTTAAGCGTGTATTTTTCATGCAATGTTTGATACCGCACGGCGAATGAGAGAAAAAAAAAACTCCGCATTTCCCGGAAACTTAGATGCACACGGCAGGTAGCGTCAGAAAGCCGCGTGTGTGTAAAATGCGGTGCTATGTTTGCACTCAGTGCAATAGTTAACCTAATTCGATACGAACAAACTGAATAAACAAAGAGCACTGGTCGCTCACTTACCAAATCTGTAGAGACAGGACAATCACCAGCAACTAGAGCCGCGTCTTTATGAAGAGAAGACTAACATAACAAGCGAATCCGGATCTCAGCGTTTGCAGATGAGAACAGCTCTCAGGTAAACAATAATCCTCCTTGGACACGTAAGTAATTGTTGTCGAGCGTCGCGTACACTGTTAATCCACACGTGATCCAGATGAGCTCTCACAGAGAGAAAATGAAAACGAAACTTAATGGCAGCAAACTATAAAAGCAACACTTCACGCTTGTTTTGCCAACACAACGTGGCGTCTCTGTGGCTTAAACGCGGCGACACTAATGAATATTAATGAAGTTGCACAATAGAGCGCGCTGATTGGTTTGAACCAAGCCTTACTCATGCATTAATGCATCACACTGTAAGACGTAATAAGACTCACTCTGGCACAGACGTCCAGTCTGCACGCTGGAATACACGCTATTATGTCATGACCGTGACGCAGCTTCAAAAATTAGTTTCAAACAGGAAGTGTTTGAAATAAAGCAAAAACAACCAATTTATACTTTTTAGTGAAATATAGGTGTCCTAATAGTGTTTTTAGCAGTGTGGGACACATATACGACTGTCAACAGCTCAAAAAAAATGTGTTTTCGTGACCCTTTAAGGCAAAAGGAGGTCCAACCCAGTAGTAGTAAGATGTAGTAAG
>NC_141040.1:4395000-4472500 GCF_052040795.2 Danio rerio
ACGAGATGGAGATGCTGTATCTCCATCTGAAGGAGGCCAGTTTGTCTCCCACTGGAGCCCTGCAGCCCTTCACCAAACGCGACTTCAGATCCTCCTTCATCAGACGCTGCAAAGATGAGAACATTAATGACAAACTGCACTTGATCAGAGCTCTAAACAGCACTTTAAAGGTGAGCAATATGTGCCTGCTTAAACATTGGAAGCTTCTAGTTTGCTAGTTTTGCTCTAAATGAAACTCAATCATTATGTAATCTAGAAATTGCTTAGATTGTTTACACTGAAGTAGAAACTGGTGTTTGTTTTCTGTTTAGCCGGTTTAAGTTTTCACTTTTCACCAGAACGGTTTCTACCCTCAGGCAACCTGTCTCATGAACTATTGATGATAATTGTGGAACAAACAATACTATCTATGCTAATATACAGTTGAAGTCAGAATTATTAGCCCTCCGTTATTTTTTCCCCCTCAATTTCTGTTTGACGAAGATTTTTTTCAGCACATTTCTTAACAACAGATTTAATAACTCATCTCTAATAACTAATTTCTTTTATCTTTGCCATGATGACAGTAAATATTTGACTAGATATTTTTCAAGATGCTAGTATTCCCCTGCTGAAAAATCCAGCTTAAACCAGCCTATATGGTTGGCTGGTTTTAGCTGGTCAACCAGCCTGGTTTTTGAGGGGTTTTAAACACTTCCATGCTGGTTTCCAGCCATTTCCAGCCTGGTCTTAGCTGGACAGGCTGGAAAGTGACCAGCTAAAACCATCTAAAACCAGCTTGACCATCCTGGTTTAAGCTGGATATAGCTGGTTTTGGCTGGGCTCCCAGCCTGGCTAGGCTGATCAAGCTAGTTTTAGCTGGTCATCTCTCAGCCTGACCAGCTAAAACCAGGCTGGAAATGGCTGGAAACCAGCCTGGAAGTGGCCAAAACCCCTCTAAATCCATCCTAGGCAGGTTTAAGCTCGATTTTTTTAGCAGGGTCAGCTTAAAGTGAGATTTAAAGGGCCATGTTTCAGCCACTGTTGCCAACTATTTTCAACGAAAAGGTGCTAAGCTCTGCCCGAAAAGTTGCTAAAAGTCACTAGATTACATCATACTTTAATTTGCATATCAATGACGTCATCACGTTCTATTATTTCTGTTTGTTTAACAGCCTATATTTAATAAAGAGGTATTTATATTTGCACTATGCTTTATGTTTGCATGTCAATTCAACTAAATTAATTGCTGTTTGAATACAGTATATTAATAGATGTGTAGTGAATTTGCAGCAGTCTCTCAGATGTAATAAACTCAAGACAAGTTCTGAAACTCACACTTAAAATATCTGTGACTGTGAACAAGATAATAATAAACGATTTAATTTAATTGGAAAAAAAAAAGAAGAAGCAGATCGGTTTGACTGTACAATCTCAAAAATAGCATTTATCCGCCGATAACGATATATCGTGCATCCCATCATTTATTTACCCTCCATCTGTTCCAAAGCTGCTTTATTTTGTCTGTTGGACACAAAGGAAGAATGTTGGGGGGAAAAATAGCCATTGACTTCTGTAGTATTTTTATTTCTACTATAGATATGAATGGCTGCTTTATTCCAACACCCTTTAGTTCATCTCCTTTCGTGTTAAACAGAAGAAAGAAAATCACATTTTTTTAGACCAAATGGTGAAAATGTTCATTTGTGGGTGAACTGTCCCTTGAAGTCAGTCTTTCTTTCTTTCTTTCAAAAAAAAAAGTGCTTGATCATCTCTTATTGCTTCATAGGTGTATATTTCAAAACAGCTTTGGGTTTTCTGTAGGTTTATAGTGCATTTGCTAAATGTTTCCGAACACTGAAATCTATATGAGGTTAAATGTGGAACTACAATGTGTCTCATGAAAGCATTCCTTAAACTTTAGTACAGTGGTTCTCAAAGTGGGGGGGGGACCCCCCGAGGGGTCGCGGGGCAATGAAGGGGGGTTCCCTGGTGATTTCCAAAAATCTATTTTTATTAAACCATAAGAATTAACATATTTTATCCATAACTATACTGACAATAAAAATAGTCGTTTATAGTTACTATATACTATATAATTACTATAGTAGCTTATAGTTACTAGTTCTATTGGATTGCGACCCCTGGGGTAATTACATTATATTAAAGGCAGCAATAGCGTCAGATGCTTTTTGATTTTATAACATCAGGTTATACTTTCTGGCACATTTAAAGCACTGACACAAATTTAATTGGTGCGTCTGCGTCATTGCATGCAAGGCTTCTGTATTTATAACCACCTCCGAGGATATTGGGGGTCGCGAGTCACTGGCATTGTTATTTTGGGGGTCGCGGGCTGAAAAGCTTGGGAACCCCTGCTTTAGTACAACCGGTCCATTTAGTTAATAATGATCATACAATGACGACTGTCAGTGGTCAAACATTAAGAGATATATGACTTCCTGTGCCTCAGTATGAAGAGAAGCCAAGTTCACTCCCTCACATTATTAATATATTTTATGTGCTATGTGTGTGTGGTCATAGAGCAATGTTATTAATGCTTTCTATGTGTGAAGTGTAGGAAGTGTTTGATTGGACAAGACGCTCCAATCTCATTGTGACTCATCAGGGTTTTAGGTCCTTATTCTCAGAAAGACAAGCTGTACGAATGCATGTGGGTCAAAGATCCATCAGATGTCCTATTTTGGTGTCCGACTAGAAAAGCAGACAATCGCTGAAGTTTTTTTATTTTTATAAAATAGTTTTAGTGTGTGTAGATATAGATATATACTGTACATATGACGCAAAAAATGCCAGATATGCTGTTACCCACAGTGTTTCTCATTTTATATCTTATTTCATTGTTTTTAAACTAAGTCATGTACTTCAGAGAACTGTGTGTGTGAATGTATTTATATGTATGTTTGCTTACAAAGCGATTTCTGGCTGCGGGCCTTCTTATCTGCTCTCACTTCTGCAGATTTATAGGCCCTCCAGAAACTTGCGTTCTGTGAATGAACGTCGCCTCGTGGTTCCATGAATGCTTTCCCGAATGCTCGTGTTCAATCTGCCCAGTTGGTGGAATGATCTCCCTAACTGCATCAGAACGGCAGAGTCACTCGCTGTCTTTAAAAAGCGACTAAAAACTCAACTGTTTAGTCTCCACTTTCCCTTACTAATCTGCAACTACCTCTCTGACTCCATAACTAACTACAAAAAAATAAAATAAAATAAAAAAATTACTAATGCTTTCCTTCTTAGACTTTACACACCTGAAACTTGCCTACAGCACTTATTCATTGTTGCTCTTATAGTTGTGTAAATTGCTTCCTTGTCCTCATTTGTAAGTCGCTTTGGATAAAAGCGTCTGATAAATCACTAAATGCAAATGTAAAAGAAATAGCAGTATAATACTTTTGATAATATACAGTTGAAGTCAGAATTATTAGCCCCCCTGAATATTTTATTAATGGAGAGAATATTTTTTCAGCACATTTCTAAACATGTTAGTTTTAATAACTCATTTCTAATAACTGATTTATTTTATCTTTGCCATGTTGACAGTAAAAAATATTTGACTAGATATTTTTCAAGACACTTCTATACAGCTTAAAGTGACATTTAAAGTCTTAACTGGGTTAATTAGGTTAACTAGGCAGGTTAGGGTAATTAGGCAAGTTAACGTATAACGATGGTTTGTTCTGTAGACTATTGGAAAAAAATAAAGCTTAAAGGGCCTAATAATTTTGACCTTAAAATGGATTTAAAAAATTAAAAACTGGTTTTATTGTTGCAACAATTAAACAAATAAGACTTTCTCCAGAAGAAAAAATATTATCAGACATACTGTGAAAAATTCCTTGCTCTACACATCATTTGGGAAATATTTAAAAAAGGAAAAAAAAAGCAAAGGGAGGCTAATAATTCTGACTTTCAACTGTATATTGGTATGCAACTCTCTGGAATACTTGATTCTGATTGGTCAATCATAACATTTAAGAATAGAAATACTGCATACTTATTCGGTGTGTACATGTGCATGTGTTTTAACAACAGCAACAAAAAAGATAAAAGGAAAATATGAAGAAAAACTATTAAAACAGGCAACCAGTAAAATGCTGAGTTTTTCTGAATTTTTATTTTTTTTTTGTATTGTTTCCGTGTTCAGCTGATGACTTCATTGTTTTTGAACAACACAGTATCAGTGCTTTCACTTTAAAAGTGTTAAAGCAATGTTTGGTAAAACAAGATCCTGATTTTTCAGTCACAAAACATAAAACAAGTTTTTCTAACCAGCTGTCATATAAAAAAAAAAAACACTAAATATTTTAAACGGCAAAGAAATGATATTAGACTTTTTATTGCATAAAACACAAACACTTACATAAGAAATGTGATTATTAAGTCCAGTCAGTATAGTCAAACGCAGCTGAATACTGATGTACATGTGATTTTTCAGGGTTTTTTTATTTTTGATAAATTTGTAACAATTTCAAAGACTCTTTTCACGTTGTCATTATGGGATATTGTGTGCAGAATTTAGAAGAAATATATGAGTTTAATCCGTTTTGTAATAAGGCTGTAACATTAACAAGAGTGGAAAAAGTGAAGAGCTACCAATACTTTCCAGATGCACTGTAGATTGTAAAGTGTGCAAAAAAAAGTTCTGGTTTCTAGTCTAGTTTCTAGTCTTGTGTTCTAGACAAGCAAAGCATAATGTCTTTTTCTTAAAGAAAAAAATATGTAAAAATTGAGTTTTCCCCTAAAACAAGCCAGGTAAGCAAAATAATGGTATGTCAACAGGAAAAACAAGATAATCTTGCTTATTTTAAGTGAAAACCTGTTTAATTTTGCAATATTATTTCTTAAAACAAGACAATTTTGCTTGCTTGTCTAAAAAATGCTGCTTTATTTAAGATATTTTTTAATATTTGGCCTAGAAACAATGCAAAAAAAAATAATAAAAGCATTTTTTTGCATTGTAAAAAGAAATTGACTAAACTTGCTGTACAGCTTCTTTGAAATGATTCAGCTTTTAACCCAAGTACTCCACTTGACTCAATTTAGGTCAACTAAAAAAAAGCTCTGCTGTAAGCTGCCTTATGATTTAAAGTTGAGTTAACTTTTTGGTTTTAAATACATGAACAACTTAGAACCACTTTATTGTATGATAAGGACTTGTAGTTTTTTTGTGAACTATCCCTTTAAATCTGAGTGTGTTTTTTTTCCAAAATGTGTTTGATCACCTTCTGTTGCTTCACAACCATACATTTCAAAATACAAAAAAATATACATGGTGCAAGCTACAATTCTTAATTTCCAGCAAGTCTACAGACACTAGATGGCAGCATTGATGAACCAAAACCATGCCTGGCTTAAACTAACCAGCATGTGATTCTCTCTGTCTCTGTATGTGTGTTCGTGCGGGGTTTCAGGCTAAGGAGGCTGATCTGCAGGCCATCGAGCAGGTTTTGAGTGAACCATCTCTAAACAGGTCTAAATACAGACAGTGGCGAGACGCGAATGTGCTCCTGCTGCAGGAGATCGGAGAGAAACACAAGAGCGATGTGGAGAAACCGATGGTTCAGACTCGACCTCAGCGCCAGTCGCTGTACGGCCCCAACACTGCTGTCCCTGCTGCACGCGTTTACACAGAGACCAGCCTGTGAAGACCACAAGACCGTTACACACTCAAACAAACACTCCTCAACACTGGAGATACACATCGAGGAACTGAAGTAAAACGATGGTTGGTCAGTTTTCTCTAAATTTCAGAGCCAAACTCCTCTCTTTGATTATTTGGGATCGTTTTAAACTTATTTATTTGCTTGTTCACATCATTTATTGTCTTGATAAGATGTGTTTGTAATGCTTTACCAGTTAAACCGTTGTTTTAAATAGGATTTTGGACTTTTTGGGGGTTGAAAATTGTAAATATGATAACTTGTGGAACATTAGTGACTTTAAAACATGTCACGGTAATATTTCTACATCATTTTCACCCTCATACAGTATGTATTTAAAGCCCCTGTGTTCTTGTATGAAATCTACGCTCCGTTTTCTCAACTTTACCCTTAAAATCTTTTTAGGAGTTTAAAATTGACCTGTTTTTAACGTGGTCTTTGTTTTTATTTTTTTAGATGTACATATTTTAGGATTTTACAAATACCTGTACAGACAAGTGTGTTAAGTATTGTACATTTTTGTTTAAATGTCTGTGATTCAACTGTATAGATGTTTACTCTTTGGATTATTCATTTATGGTGAAAGTGTGCGAAAGGAAATAAAAATGTCTGTTTTTTTTGGTTCTTTCTAAATGTGAAAGAAATCTCACTATTTAATAGGTTTATTACCTGCTTATTAACTGTATATTAGTACTTATAACGTAGATCTTATTCTACAGGGTGGGCCATTTATATGGATACACCTTAATAAAATGGGAATGGTTGGTGATAATAATGTCCTGTTTGTGGCACATTAGTATATGTGAGGGGCAAACTTTTCAAGATGGGTGGTGACCATGGTGGCCATTTTGAAGTCGGCCATCTTGGATCCAACTTTTGTTTTTTCAATAGGAAGAGGTTCATTTGACGCATCAAGCTTATTGGGAATTTCACAAGAAAAACAATGGTGTGCTTGGCCCCCCTGCACCCAAATTATCAAAATATGAATATATTTGTGACTGGTGGCTCTGGTAATTGTGATAAAATCTGTTAGTTCCTACATGTGGTTGTTTTTGTGAGAAAACTGACTTCATAAGTTTATTTAACGCCAGCTTGACAGCCCTTTCCTAAAGATCATTGTTGAGAGGAATGAAGGCAATTCTGAGAAAAGAGAATGATTTGATTATCTGTGAGAAGAGTCCGCTTTCACTTTCTTAACCCAATTTGACATGTGAGAACTAAATTTAGAGATTTCCTTGAAAGGGAGAAAAAAAAAAGAAGTCTCAAAACGTAAACAATGCAGTATCTCTAGCATGACAAAGTAAAAACATGAGACAAAAAAACAATGCATAGAGACTCATAGAAAAGAAGAAAATAACTATATTGTTATTACTGGGCACTTATTAGGTACACCTTCCTAGTACCGGGTTGGACAACCTTTTGCCTTGAGAACTGCCTTAATCCTTCATGGCATAGATTCAACAAGGTACTGAAAATATTCCTCGGAGATGATAGCATCACAGAGTTGCTGCAGATTTATCAGCTGCACATCCATGATGTGAATCTTCCTTTCCACCACATCCCAAAGGTGCTCTATTGGATTGAGATCTGGTGACTGTGGAGGCCATTTGAGTAAGTACACTCATTATCATGTTAAATAAACCGGTGTACCTATTAAAGTGGCCGGTGGGTGTCAGTTAAACAATATTTTAGATAAATGCTCATTCACAAAAGGACTGAAGAGATTACACAGCTGAAAATAAGAAGAATGCTTAACACAATATAGATTAAAATTTGATTTATTTTGATTAATGAAAATGCATATAAAATGAATTTTAATACCATAAATAAAGCTAGAAAATATTCATAAAAGGCTTAAAAAAAGACTTACTTGAATTAACAATATTGTAACGCCACGCCAGCAGAGGGAGCCCTCATCCGACTACTGACTCAGCTCCGCTCCCTCTGCAGTCACTTCCTGTTTGTGCTGTATTTCAGCAAGAGCTCAGGCCATGCTTCCTTGCCAAGTATTGCCAGTTTACCTGCATTACCAAGCACTATTCCAAGTGACTTTCATGACTGTTTTACTGTGTATGATCCTGCCTACCTTGATCAAGTACGTTATCTGTTTTTGCCCTCTTGCCCTTTTCTGCTCACTGTTGCCTTGAACTTTTGCCTGCCTTTTCACCACATCCTCTGAATTTGCCCCTGTGTATCTTGATCTGTTTTGGACTGATCATTGTTGCACTGATCCTCTGCTTGAATTACTACTATGTCTCCAGGAATTGCCCGTTTGTTGTTTGGTTTGGACTGCTTACATGTTGCCAACTCTCTGCTTGTTTACCCATTGATGTCTCTGTGATGTCCCATGAATAAACTTCTGCATATGGATTCTAACACAGTCTCAAACTCCCAATTACCAATATGAATAAACATTTAGCTTAAAACATAAAGAACAGCTATATATTGTTGTTCAGTGTTACGCTCATCACCTGTTTGAAATATAACATTAACTAGAACAAATAACGCCCTGCTGAAAAATCCAGCTTAAACCAGCCTAGGCTGGTTGGCTGGTTTTAGCTGGTTGACCAGCCTGGTTTTAGAAGGGTTTTGGCCATTAGAATGATTTCCAGCCTAGTCTTAGCTGGTCAGGCTGGAAAATGACCAGCTAAATCCATCTAAAACTAGCTTGACCAGCCTGGTTTAAGCTGGACATAGCTGGTTTAGGCTGGGCTCTCAACCTGGCTAAGCTGGTTTTAGTTGGTTATCTCCCAGCCTGACCAGCTAAGACCAGGCTGGAAATGGCCAAAACCCCTCTAAAACTAGCCTGGTCGACCAGCTGAAACCAGCCAACCGGCCTAGGCTGGTTTAAGCTGTTTTTTCTCAGCAGGGAGGTTTTATTTTTCTGCAGATGTTTGAGATATAGCATTTGAAATATTGACATACAACAATAAAACCCAAAATTAATCTGGTAATAAATTGTCTTAGATTTTTGAAAAAGCTAAATTGTTGTTGCAAAAGAGAGTAGCCTATTTTTTTAAATTCACGTCTAAAGATATGAGGTGATGTGAAAGTAAGTCGTTTTTTCCTCAACTGCATCTTACATTTAATGCAAACGAAATGCAAAACTTTATTATCGGCTCGCCATCTGCGAGAGATGAATGTATGTATAAACTGACAGAAACTTTTTGAGAAAAGTCCAGCACACGGATCCCGCTCGGCCATCTGCCGCCATCTTTTGTCTTCCCGCACAAAGAGTTAATCCGGCTTCTGTCCCGTTCTCCTTCACTGACACGCATTAACATGAGAATAGAGGAGTCTGGACACTTTCAGCTGACGGCCTGCAGGGGGAACCATCGAGTAAAAATGCCTAAATTCACAACTCAATGTCCTTCTTAACTGCTACATTTGGTATTAGCTATGCTGGAAACGCGGGAAACCTCTGAAGGATGTTTTTCAAGGTGGGAATTCAGGCATCAACGCACGGGTCGTTCAACAGGGAACGTCCACTTTTGGTATGGCAAAAATCTATATTATATTACATTTAAACTTGGCTAGTCCACATTAATCAATAACTTTTTAACTTAATGGAAACATAAATTACATCTTAATGAGTTGTTGTACATTTGTTTACCTTTTTGCCAATATTAAAAAAGGTTTATAATATAATTTCTTGATTTTTTTTAGCACATGTACACTTCCTGACTAAAGTCTTGTTGCTTATCCACATTTTAGGAACAACAAAATATTTCATTTCTAGCTAATCATTTGGTATCAGAAGTGGCTTATATAAAAGGCAAAGGCCTCTTGATTACGCTTATTTTACCAAAATAAAATATGATCATGTCTTGATTTTTAATGATTTAATTAGGACAGTAAGGTCTGACTTTGCTTAGGCATGCGAGTCGGTTGCACTACCAAGGAGGCTAAAGACCATGACCTCTAGCATCTGTTGCTAGAGCAACTTTAGAGGTCAGAGGAGTGAGGTTTACCTGCACAGCACTTCATTAGCTTGCCTCTGTTACATTCATCCCCTTAAACCTCGCTCCCATCTGGGTCACGGCACCAATGTAACCCCACCAGTAATACACCACCCAACCCGCTCCGAGCTGGGATTGAACCAGTGACTCTCCGCATGGGAATCGGTTGCTCTAACACTAGCCGGCCTCATTGCTGTTACACTGTAAATTAAGAAAACACATGCAAATATTAGAACACTGGGGTATCCGGACGACCTACTGTATCACTTTCCATACTCTGTAGTGTGAATCCAAAGGACACTAGAATATCCCATGAACCGGCAACCTTCCGCATGGGAGTTGGTTGCTCTTCCAAGGAGGCTAAAGACCATGGCCTCTAGCGTCTGTCGCTAGAGCACCTTTAGAGGTCAGAGGAGTGAGGTTTTACCTGCACAGCACTCACTAGCTGGCCTTCGTTACACTTGCACCGTAATAAAAACTCATAATGAAAGTGGTCATTTCCTAAAACTGTCATGACTTCCCAGTTCTATCTTTCAGTGTACATTCAAGCACGCCCAGTTCAGACCGAGCTTCACAAGCTAGATCAGAGCTTCAAGTGTCTTCCTCCTATATAGTGTGTGGCTTCATTCTGTGGATGCGACGTTGGCTCTTTCATTGGCCTGCGAAAGGCAGAAAATGTCAATTTGGAGAGATGTTGAGGTTCCAGCACATTCCTCCGGGGGGAACTGTGGTTTTGAGCTGTGACTCATTGTAAACCACAGAGCAGCAAACTCTCCACTGATTCTTCTGCTTTGACTCATAATAGTATATAAGAGAATCCATTGCTCATTCTAGCAAAAATATAAAACCCTGCGAAGGGTTTGTTCATTTTCCAGGGAATTGTTGTCGACGCTCTGTAATTATATGGGACGAGTTTCATGGTTTAGGGTGAGACTCCATATAGCATACTTCTTATAACATTGCCTCTTTCCCATGAACATTTATCTTCACTTCTTTGTGTGCTCCATGATTTATGTTTTCAGTTACTCTGCGTAAGCCTATAGAACTTATCAGTAAAGTGCCATATTAAATGAGTATCTTTGAAATGACATGGATTTTATAATTAATAACAATGTTTTAATATGTTTATTGATGTTCACTTATAGTGCTAATATTATACACTCACCGGCCACTTTATTAGGTACACCTGTCCAACTGCTTGTTGATGCAATGTAATGTACAAAGCAATAAGTTTGTTCTAATTGTCCTGACATTTTCTGCTACAATGTGCTGTGTGCCTTCTTTTAGCACTTTGCAGAGTTCTTTAGGTTTAGAGTGTCTTATCTTTCTTTTTCTTTCCATGTGATTTCATACAGCCTCAATAATATTCAGGTCTGGACCATTACATGACTGTTTAATGTTCAGTTTTTCAGCAAAAGTCTTCCCTTGGCACTACTGTTTGTTTTAATTGTCCTGCAATGATGTGCTGTGTAATATCAGGCTTCTTTTAGAACTTTCCAGAGTTCCTTTTTAGGTTATCAGTGTCATCTTTTTTTTCTTTCCAAGTGATCTCGTGCAGCCTCAGTACTATTCAGGTCTGGACTCTGTGGAGGCCATTTCATGACTGTTTAATGTTCTGTTTCTCAGCAAACGTCTTCCTTTGGCACTACTTTTTGTTTTAATTGTCCTGCAATGATGTGCTGTGTAATATCAGGCTTCTTTTAGCACTTTCCAGAGTTCTACTTCAGGTTTAGAGTGTCGTATATTTCTTTTTCTGTCCTGGTGATTTCAGACAGCCTCAATAATATTCAGGTCTGGACTCCGTGGAGGCCATTTCATGACTGTTTAATGCTCTGTTTCCAAGCAAAAGTCTTCCCATGGCACAACTGTTTGTTTTAATTATCCTGAAATAACGTGCGGTGTAATATCAGACTTCATTTAGCACTTTCCAGAGCTCTTCTTTAAGTTTAGAGTGTTGTATATTTATTTTTCTGTCCTGGTGATCTCAGACAGCCTCAATACTATTCAGGTCTGGACTCTTTGGAGGTCATTTCATGACTGTTTCATGTTTTGTTTCCAAGAAAAAAATCTTCCCTTGGCACAACTGTTTGTTTCAATTGTCCTGAAATAAATAATGTACAGTGTAATATCAGGCTTCTTTCAGCACTTTTCAGAGTTTTTCTTTAGGTTTAGAGTGTCTTATCTTTCTTTTTCCATCGTGGTGATCTCATAAAGCCTCAATAATATTCAGGTCTGGACTCTGCGGAGGCCATTTCATGACTGTTTCATGTTTTGTTTCCAAGCAAAAGTCTTCTCTTGGCACAACTGTTTGTTCTAATTGTCCTAAAATAAATAACGTGCGATGTAATATCAGGCTTCTTTCAGCACTTTTCAGAGTTAGTCTTTAAGTTTAGAGTGTTGTATATTTCTTTTTCTGTCCTGGTGATCTCAGACAGCCTCAATATTATTCAGGTCTGGACTCTTTGGAGGCCATTTCATGACTGTTTCATGTTTTGTTTCCAAGAAAAAATCTTCCCTTTTGTTTCAATTGTCCTGAAATAAATAATGTACTGTGTAATATCAGGCTTCTTTCAGCACTTTTCAGAGTTTTTCTTTAGGTCTAGAGTGTCTTATCTTTCTTTTTCCATCGTGGTGATCTCATACAGCCTCAATAATATTCAGGTCTGGACTCTGCGGAGGCCATTTCATGACTGATCATGCTCTGTTTCCAAGCAAAAGTCTTCCCTTGGCACTACTGTTTGTTGTAATTGTCCTGAAATTAATAACGTGCTGTGTAATATCAGGCTTCTTTCAGAACTTTCCAGAGTTCTTCTTTAGGTTTAGAGTGTCTTATCTCTCTTTTTCTGTCCTGGTGATCTCAGACAGCCGCAATAATATTCAGGTTTGGACTATTCACGTTGTGGAGGCCATTTTAATGACCATCTGTGTTTCATCAGCGGTTTTCTAGCTCCAAATAGGATTTCACTGCAATTAGCAGATCATTATGATGCTGAAATTGAAAACTGTCACCACTGAAGGAATAGCATAATGGAATAAAACCTACTGTCTGTACTTTTAAACACTCTCAATTCCATCAATTCAGACAACGTTGCTAACAACACTGGTAGAAATGCAGCTCAAACCATTACAAACACTCTCTGTCCAACATTACAAAGACTAACAGCCCCTTTCACACAGTGATACCCCGGTAAATATCTGGAAAATTTCCGGAACGACTTTACCGGTATATTCAAAAAAGCGCTGTTCACACAGGCAAGGACGTTACGGAACTTTTCCGGAAAAGAGCATTCACACATCCATTCCAAAATACCGGTAAATTCTGACATCATTCACCACAAATGAGCTTTAAACGGCTGCGCTTGTATTTGTAAACATTTGACTAAATTACAAACTCTGTGGATGATCAATATTGTGAACAACTTTCGCCGGATCACTTTCTCATGTCGAGATGTTCATAACATGTGCGTGTGCAGGCGCTCACAGGCTGTTTCACAGGCACACGCAAAGCTTGAAGGTAAACAAACAACGGCTTATCATAAGCATCTCATCGATGATTATTTACACAGTTGGCATTAAGAAGAACATATAAACGTGATCTGACTAACTTCTAGCAGCTAAATGTGTCAGGAAAAATATTCAAAGGCTTTTATCCTCACAAACCGTGCGGACGTAAATGCGTCTGACTGTTGTGATTGGCTAAAGCAGACGTCTCACGTCAGCACGTTCTAGACGTGCACGCGCTTATTACGGCAATCTTCCTTCTGCATTCACACAGCGCAGCATTCCGGCAAATTGCCGGTAATGTTACAACTTCTCTTTCCGGAAAATAGCCAGAACGAATTTACCGGTATTTTCAAAAAGGACCTGTTTTCGGAAAAGTCTGTATGTGTGAAAGGGGCTATTGTCTTTAACGTCTTAAATATTGAAACCGAAATAATTCAAATTCTACCCTGACTCCTATTCTAACAAACCATACATCAGCTGAAAGGTAATTTATTCAAAAAAATTGACAAAAAATACACTTATGACTTGTAATTTTGTGGTAAAGGGTCATATTTATATACATTATACCATCAGTAAAGCAACTGATTTAACAATGTTTGGCCTACAACTGGCACAGTACTCTCTATATGTATTTTAAACATGGATCTGATTCTGAATAATAATCAGTTCCGGTTGCTTCCCACCCCTTTATTAAACGTCCCTGACAACGATGCCTTTAATCTCTCCTCAAATCCCACTGTGCAAACTCCAATCTTTCTTTATCCTCCGTGTCAATAAGCCTCATGATGAGTTTCTTTCCGCCTCGGTGGAGAGAAATGAATGATAATGTTGACTGTCTATATCTACTGCGGGCGCTTCATAACCCATGAGGCCTTTGATGTTGTTTCAATTGCTTGATATGATTATATGTCTACATTCTCATGAGATGTCTAACTTTTGTGTCCCTCGGCTATGATTCGGTAGCGTGAACGACCGCTGTGGCCATTAACTAGGAAATGTGAAATGTCGCAGTCAGATTGCAATGTGTTCGCACCCGCGGGAGGCCGGCGTTGTAATGCTGTGTGTAATGGCGTTTGTGTGATCAGCAGCCACCGTTTGAGCTGCAGGCTACAACAAAACACACGCGCGTCTCTGTGAATGAGGACGACCCTCTAAACAGACATGACCTCAAACTGAAGAGCGGGAGTAACAATGGAGCGAAGACCTAACCAGTCAAGCATGGACAACATGCATTCTAATAGTCTGGGTTTGAATCTCCGTGAGATGGGAGGTCAAAGGGTTGATGGTGAATTATACTGCCTACGAAAGTTAAGTGGGGAGGGGAATTGATGGCGATTTGTTTCAGAGATGGGGTGAAATAATAAAAAGTAAGTTGTTGTGTGACTGAAGGGCTTTATTTTTTTAAAACTGGCTGGAGGTACATTATACCACTTATTACATAAGTACTTGCCACAAAGCTAAACAATTGATCCGAGCTGTAATAATTTACTCTTTAAATATATGTAAAGCTGACGGAAATGGAACCGGCTGAATACAGCCTACACTAATCTACTTATTATTCAGCCGCAAGATGGCGGAAAAACATTCGAACATGACATTTAAACATATAAATATTGAATATGATGAGGATGATTCGAAGTACCCAGATGAGCCTGTGTTATTAAATTTAGTGGTTGTTATAAAGGTATGTTATTCCCAGATAACATCTAAAACTAATAACACAGGCTCATCTGGGATCTTTGAGTCATTAAGAACATTAGTAATGCGTTCACATCCATATACATACTACATTCACAGTCCTCCGCTTGTTAAGTAGTGACGTTTTGGTGATGTATGTAATACTGTTTCCGGGTCCAAGCCGCCACTCATTTGAATTGAGAAAATATTTGTTTATGACCATAGAGAAAATATTAGTTTATGATTCGTTATGACTTTTTTGATCATATTACACATTAAAGTGAACTTGATATACAGTCATGATGTACACGATACACGACAGTCTCTGGACTTCTGGACTTTTACAATTTAAAAAAAATTAATAACTTTCTGGCCATCTGATATAAGGCATGGATATATATATATATATATATATATATATATATATATATATATATATATAACCATATATAACCATATATATAACCATATACATACATATATATATATATATATATATATATATATATATATATATATATATATATATATATATATATAAATTGCAATCGTGATTTTTTTGAAAGTTAATTATCACCATTTGTTGAGTCTCCGCAGTTTGATAAAGTGATTGGACCTGGAAGCCGCTTTGCATGACGTCACACTTAACAAAATAGATAACCTCACCGTTTTTGACTGTTTGACGCCATCTTGTCACTGAAAAATACGTAAGTTAGTGTATGCTCCATTTATTCATTTTCAGTAAAGAATTAATAAACTATTATGGCTTGGAGCAATGTTTTTTGTTTCAATTTTTTTTAATTTTGTGGCAAGTAACCATGTAATAAGTAGGATAAAATACATACAGGCAGTTGTTTTTACAGAATAAAGTCCTTCTGTTCTATTCAACAGTGCTTTGCGTCGAGCTGCTGATAGGCCTGTCAGGTTTATTCTGCGATAACAACCTCCTGGATGTACTTTATTCCCAAAACAAACCGTGGAATGTTGTGATTGACCAGTGATGTTTTTGTTAGCTTCTGATGTTTCTGTAGGGCTATTTACTTTCTCCTTGTGTAAAAACAATACAAGTATTATCCATTATTTGTTCACGTATTAACGTTTACAAATTAAACTTTTCAAGAGTTTTTTGTTTTAAAGCAGATTGTTATAAATGCTATTATATTTTTATCTTTTGATCCAGTTTCTATGGATAAATAAGCTTCAAATATTTGCTTGACCGTGTTAAAAGCTTACCTCATTTTTTGTTGTTTGTAAGACGGCAATTTGGTTTTTCTAACATTCTTCAATGGCTTTACAAGGATTTCAGACAAAACAGTCTGGAAGTTGTTTGAAAGAGCTCAAAGTGTCTTGTAGAAATTGAAATCAGGCCTCTCCTGTTAACACATTAAATGTCTTAAAATGTGTTTACAAAGACACGTGGACACGTCTTGTCTCTACACAGCCAGCCTTTAGGACAACAAAGCATTGAAGGAACAGATGCTGCTAAATGGTCTTCTTACTCTTGTTGAACACATAAGGAGAAACTAAAAGATATTGATCTTTCGGCTTAGTCCCTTTATTAATCTGGGGTCGTCACAGTGGAATGAACCGCCAACTTATCCAGCATATGTTTTTTTACGCAGTGGATGCCCTTCCAGCTGCAACCCATCTCTGGGAAGCATTCATATACACTCATTCACACTCATACACTATATGGACAATTTAGCCTACCCAATTTACCTGTACCGCATGTGTTTGGACTGTGGGGGAAACCGGAGCACCCGGAGGAAACCCACGCGAATGCAGGGAGAACATGCAAACTCCACACAGAAACGCCAACTGACTCAGCAGAGGCTCGAACCAGCGAGCTTCTTGCTGTGAGGCGACAGCACTACCTACTGTGCCACTGCGTTGCCCGTGATGATTTTAAGAAAAACTTAAATAAACTTTCCTACTTTTGGAAATAGGCTTATTTTACAACTCCCAAAGTGTTAAGCATTTTTGAATTCATTTATCAGGTCAGATCGGGAGCACTTTTAGCTTAGCTTAGCATAAATCATTAAATCGGATTAGACCATTAGCATCTTGCTTAAAAAAGTTCAAAAATAGTTCTGTCTTTGCATCGTGTATACTAGGACCAAGAGAAAATGAAAAGTTTCTACACTAAAGCAATAAAGTCACTTGAATATTGTCCCAGAATAAGAATATAGCTCCTATATCAACCTAGAAAATTGCTATTTTCCGTTGGTTCTTAGTACACAAAGCAAGGAGAGCCAAACTTTAAATAAGAAAATGATCAAGTCTAATTTTTCAGTGAGATGCTAATGGTCTAACCCAGGGGTGTCCAAACTTGGTACTGGAGGGACGGTGTGCTGGAGAGTTTAGCTCCAACCCTAAACAAACACACCTGAACCAGCTAATCAAGCTCTTACTAAATATACTAGAAACTTCCCGACAGGTGTGTTCAAGTAAGCTGGAGCTAAACTCAGCAGGACACCCGCCCTCCAGGACCGACTTTGGACACCCCTGGTCTAATTCAAAGATGTATGCTAAGCTAAGCGTTCCTTGAGACTCTAAGATGGGCTGAATGGATAAAAATGGTAAAACACTGCTTTTTAACTCTATAGGGGAGTAGAATAATTAGCCTATTTCCAAAACAAGTGGAGTCTTCCTTTAGGTCTTGCAGTAATACAATAGCTTTTTTGGAAGGAAACTCTGAAAACTAAGCAGTTCTCTGAAAGAGTTTCTGTTTCACAGAAGTAGGTCATAGATATTTGGAATGATGTAAGGCAGGGGTGTCAAACAGCCCAGCACAGTTTCGTTTCAACCCAACTCCAACATATTTACCTGTAGGCTTTAAACAAGCCTGAAGGACTAAGTTAGTTTGATCAGGTGTGTTTAATTAGGGTTGGAACTACACTGTGCAGAGATGCGGCCCTCCAGGAACTGACTTTGACACCTGTGATGTAAGGGGTAAGTAAATGGTTACAGAATTGTACATTTCGGGCTAAATATAATCATAAGAGGTTAAATGCTTTTGGTTTGGTCCAGTTTGCATTGGTTATCCCTTCTTACTATATTATATGGCATGGGATGTTTTAATTAGACAGGTCATAAAAAGTTTACACTCTCAGAGAAGGGGCTTTTTTCCAATACAAAATGTTCTTGCAACTGTTTAAATGTTTGTTCTATGTGCAGTATGAATGTAATCCTGCCTCATTCATTATATTGTCATTAATATATGATCCTACAACATCACTTGCATAGCTTCTGTTTGGTACAGTATGTGCTGAGAACACTGTTATACAATCAGCTCATTAAACTGTCCACATGTGGCAGAAAACAAGCACTCAGCAAACTAAAATGAAACGGGTGTGATTGACATGTGGTTACTGTTCTCAGGGTTTTAACAAACAAGATTAAAATGATATGCAGATCTAAATGCAATTCAGGGCCGGAGTGGGACTCCTTTTCAGCCCTCGAGTTTCAAGCCTCAGACCGGCCCACCTCAGTTCATGACTGACTATATTAAAATAAGGTCATTTCCAATTCAGTTTCTAATTACACTATCACGTCTTTTTTTTTGAGAAAACAGCTGCTTTATAACTTAAAATGTTCAACAACCCTAACAGTATTATATGTCTTAACAATAAAAATATAAAATATATCATACTCAGACAAGAATCAAACCCGGGTTGGCAGCGTCGTACTCTAACGTGCTATCCACTGGACCACAACAGCTGTATATTAAAGAGTGACTCATCTGAGTTATATCATCATTAACCTGCAGGCTGGTTATATATAAAAAGAGCAGAGCTGCGCTAAAATAATGAATAAGAAGACTGGTCAAGTAAATAAATGAATTAATTTAAAAAGTGTGACTGCTGAGAGCAACAGATTCTGGAGCATTGTGGAGGATAGTAGCATTTGTGTGCACTTCCAATATAAGGATAGCTGATGTTGTGCTGCATCTTCTTTTGTTACAAAAAGTAACTGTGTAGTTACAAATACAGTAAAAATCTGTTTGCTAGTTATACATACATGAACACATTAGTGCATTGAATTACTTTACGTTTTTGTGAGCTAAACTGGGTTTTTGTGAACTAAGCATTGTATCAGTTGATATCATATGGTTATTTTCTGTAAATTTAACAGATTTTTTTAGCAGTGTAAATAAATTAGAGCTAAATTATAAATGTTGTGTTGATTGAACTAAACAACATTACCTTATCTTTATTTAACTTAACTTAAGTTCACTCAAATAAATATTCTTTCTTTAAGGTAACTTAACTCGGTTACGTGGAACCTGTTGACATAAAAAAGTTCATTAAAGCCAACAAATAATTTTTTTGAGTGTAGGGACACTGGCCCTCGCGGCCAAAAAACGGACCGGCCCACTGGGAATTCTCCCGGTCCTCCCGATTAGCCAATCCAGGCCTGATGCAATTTCACAAACTGACACTTTTCATCCGTTTTCACATATAAGCTGTAATCATGACAGTCAGAGAGATTCTGTCAAATTGTTTAGGGGGATTTTTGACTAATTAATCTTGAATATGCTATTTTTTGGTAGGCATGTGATGATCTGTTTTTTGTTGTATGATATATTCAGCCTGACCTCACGAGGAAACATAAGTATTTTACGTTTTGACAGTTTAGTGGCTAATTCGTACGAGTTCAGTCATACGAAAATGTACGATTTTGAAAAGGAGGCGTGGCACCCAACCCCACCCCTAACCCCAACCGTCATTGGGTGATGAGCAAATCGTACTAAATTGTACGAATTAGACTGTACGAATTCATACAAATTAGCCACTGAATCAAAAAGTTAAGAATTGCCGTGAGATCGTGTTGGATATATTGCACCAAAGCATATTGCGCTTAATCTAAATTATTATTTTAAGACTGTTTTATGCCATTCAGTGTATAATACCAGAATGACAATCGGATAGCATCATAATTTAAGCACACTCTTCCAAAGAACACATCATGCTTTATTAAGAATATTTAATTTAATTGTGACAATTTAATAATGAGGCATTGGAAACAGAATGTGAAAACGCATATCCTAAACAAATACATAATAATAAATGTTAACAAATTGTAAGGTAAAAAGTAACAGAGGCTGCGATATCAATGCATTAAATTATACTATAGTACCTTAAAGTAAACGCTATTGTGTTTTTTAACCATATTGACACTGACACCTCCAATAAAGATGGAGAGGTTGCGCAATCAGCTAACATGTTGCTAGAATTAGTTTTTATGCATGGGCAATACGAATTGCATCAACAAAAATGACTGAGGTCATGCCCATGTGTTGTGCGATAAGTCGATATTGATTATTGTGACAGACCTATTTTTTTAGTTTGGTGGCATCTTAGCTATCGGTTATTTCTGCTTCTAATGCCTTATTATTCGGTCAATGTCCAACATCCAACCTAAAATCAACCAAATATCAACGTCTAATTATGTTACAAATTGACGTTCTCTAGACATTACCACTATGACCTCTATGAGATGATGGATTTGGGTCACTTTCCAACACAACCTTAAATCAACCAAACAACAATGTAATTTGATGTCCTTATTAGTCGACAAAATAACGTCCTTAGATGCTGGCTAGACATTGAATTTTGGTCACCTGTCCTCATGACCTAAATCTAACCTAATATTAATGTCTTACGATGTTGTGTGCCCGCTGGGTAAAATCTATAGAGAGGGAAGTAAGATTGGGATTCAGATGCCTTTCAGCCCTCCATTCCTTTCGGACACAACCCTTGAGAAATAAAGTCATGTGAAATGTGTAGTCAATAAGAGTAAATGAAAGTGTTTTGTTTTACTTGTATGTTTTTGTGTAGGAGACCTCCAAAACCTTTAAAATAGCACAATTGGAGTGGTAATTTTCTTTTTTATTTGTAATTTCACACAAAGGATAGTTCACCCATACTGCAAATTCTGTCATTATTTACTCACCCTTTACAAATGCATTGAAGTAAAGTTGGTTTTATATTCGCATATTCAGACATTCCCCTTAATATTATCATTTCAGAAAAGTATTCATTGCAAATTCTAAATAGGGAAATTATAATAGCAGCAAATGACTATCAAAGTACAACATTGTTCACAGTCAAATAAAGTGTTATTGTTGTTTTCAAGTCATACTTGCATGCTAATTCCGATCGAATATTCAAAGTAACATGGTATATATAGACTGCTACATAAACGAATGTGTGAAAATAAAACCAACTTTACCTCTATTACAAATGCTGGGTTCCACACAATCCTTTTATGTTGTGTCTAGGCAAATATATTAAGTTAACTTAATTGTTTTTACAATTTTAAGTTGACCGAACATAAATCAATTAAGTTTTCCACAAAAAACTTAAGAATTGTGTTGTTTCAGCTAAATCAAGCAGTTTAAACAAACAGCAAAAATTAAAAATGAGTGTATTTGAGGTTATTTCCTCTGTTGAACACAAAAATAATATTTTGATGAATGCTGAAAATCTGTAACCACTGACATCTATTTGTTTTGTTCTATGGGAGTCGACTGTTATGAGCATTTGTCAACATTTGAAACCACCCGAAGGTGAGTAAACCACAAATAAATTGTAATTTTTGGGTGAACTATCCCTTTAACCGTACACTCATGTCACTACAAACTAAACTCATCACTCTCACGATATAAAAAATGTTCGAAGGAAATGGTTTCAAGGAGAAAAGGAGTGAATTCATGAACCCGTTCATCAGTGTAAAAAAAACCGACTTTAAACAATTGGACCACACAGTGCAAATAAACAGTGCGTGCAGTAACTTTACTCACGTGCACTCCACTAAAGCTAGATAATAATGAATAATATTAACAGGAATGCGAATAACAACCCAGTGTTTTTTCAAGTGGGTTGTTTGGAGACGGTTTGGAGACTGTTGGAGGAGTGGTTTCAGCGCGCGCTTTGGCTCATGATGGTCATTTGGCGTTACTCGCTCAAAGGCAGAAGGACGACGTGTGCTTGTTTTAGAAGAAGATGACGATGATGATGCCATATTGAAGGATTTTTCTCGTCTAAACATAACTGCAGCGTTTTACGACCACTTCAGTTCAGCTTTGGTGAGTAGAAAAGTTACCTTCATTTGTTTAGCGCTACGTTTGATAGCTATTTGTTTGTAAAGGCTGCGAAATTTGAGTTTGGAGCTGTCAGAGTTGAGCATAACACACTTCTATGTTTGGCACATTTAGTTTTTGACAAAAATATATATTGTATTTGGGCTTGTATATTTTAAAACATCACCATAAGTCAGGAGAACATGTGAAATGTGTTACAGTGCTGCTTGTCACAATATTATTAAACAGCACTAGACAGCAAGTAGCATCTACACTGCAAAAAATGCTTTTCTTACTTCGATTTTTGTCTTGTTTCGAGTCCATATGTCTAAAAAAATCTCAAGAATTTTCTAGACAAGCAAAACATATTGTCTTGTTTTGAGAAATAATATGCCATAATTAAGTGAGTTTTTCCTTAAAGCAAGCAAAATAATCTGCCAATGGGGTAAGCAAAATAATCATGTCAAAAGGAAAAACAAGATTAATTTGCTTACCCCATTGGCAGATTATTTTGCTTGTATTAAGGAAAAACTCACTTAATTATGGCATATTATTTCTCAAAACAAGACAATATGTTTTGCTTGTCTAGAAAATTCTCCTTTATTTAAGAATATTTAGATATTTGGACTTGAAACAAGACAACAAATCTAAATAAGAAAAGCATTTTTTGCAGTGTATGGTAAATATAGCCTACTCAAGAAACACAAGTGTGTGTTTGTCATTTCATCATAGCCAAAATTGAGGTAAAGTTGGCTTTATATTCTCACATTGGTTCAGTGACAACTTGTGACATGCTCCTCCTTACTGTTTACCATGGTATTTTGAATATTCGGTCTGAAATCACTTGTAGTATTAACAAAACAAGCATTATATCAAAACAACATTATCAAAATTACTTATTTAAACAACATTAGCCCTATTAATTTGACTGTGAACAGTGTTGTAGCCTACTTTGATAGTCGTTGGCTACTCATATAATTTCACTATTTATCATTAGCAAAGAATCCTTTTCTGAAATTATATTATTAAGTATAAATTCCAACTTTACCTCAATATAGGCAAATATGAAAACAATCACCTTTATTTTAAACTAAAATGCCACACTATGGCGAGACAGTGGTGCAGTAGGTAGTGCTGTTGCCTCACAGCAAGCTGGTTCGAACCTCGGCTCAGTTGGCGTTTCTGTGTGGAGTTTGCATGTTCTCCCTGCCTTCGCGTGGGTTTCCTCCGGGTGCTCCAGTTTCCCCCACAGTCCAAAGACATGCGGTACAGGTGAATTGGCTAGGCTAAATTGTACATAGTGTATGAGTGTGTGTGTGTGAATGTGTATGTGTGGATGTTTCCCAGAGATGGGTTGCGGCTGGAAGGGCATCCGCTGCGTAAAAGCTTGCTGGATAAGTTGGCGGTTCATTCCACTGTGGCGACCAAGGATTAATAAAGGGACTAAGCCGACAAGAAAATGAATGCCACACTATTTCTAAAAGGTTCTTGTATAGGCAGATATATTGTTTTTAATGAAAATACAATATTTAGACACTTTGCTGTCTTCAAATTTTGATACTTCATGATTTTTTGGGCTTTTGTTATGAAAATGTTAGCCTTAGGTTTACTATAAGCTAGTACACTCCAAACATTGACAACATTTGCATTGAAAATGCAAATGCAAATTACAATGACACTCCCTTCCGCCAATAATATAGATCTGTGTTTTTAATGATGTTAGGGCTCAACAATAAGGACTGCCCTATGGCCCGGGGCCAGTGTGAAAGATGCTTGGGACAGTAGACACCATTTTTACTGGCCCGATTGGGAAAGTGCTGCCTTGTCACTAAAGTTTAACTTGCCTGCGACTATTTGTCAATTGTGTGCATTTTAAGCTTCAGCTTTTTAGTCTTAAAATGCTACCTTCTCTGATGTCGATTGCTTTTTGGATCCTCCTATCTGATTTGATGTTTTGAGCATGCTATTTTTCCTGTATCCTGGTAACAACCAGTACAGCGAAGAGACGGCAACATGGCAGCAATATCAAATTAAAAGTCTAAAGTAAAATGTCTGTTTATAACGTCTTGGAAGCAGACATTTACATGAAAACACAATGAAAAAAATGGTGATTATTATTACTTTTTTATTTCATTTATTTATTTATTTTTTCACAATTTTCCAGTCAGCCACCTTTTGTTAAATAATTTCGAACTGCAATAAAATACCTCCACATTTCCCATAATGCAATTTTTGTTTGCATAGCTCTCAATTGTGCTCATACATTTATTAACATTTTTCAAATATTAAAATTGTAGATTCACAGAAGTTATTTTTGACACATTATTTCAAATATGTGGCTAAAAAATAAGTATTAACTTGTCTTTTTTATTTTTTTTAATGGGGCCAGTGAAAATTTTGGCAGGGCAAGTAAAAATCTGAACCATTGGCCCGATTGGACCAGTAGAAAAAATCCTTAGCGTTGAACCCTGTAATCTGCACTTTAGCTACTCGTTAGATTTTCTGTTCAATCAAATGTGCAGATGATCTCTTTAGGACTGCATGATAGATCAACATAAATCTCACATGCTTAATTGTGCAGCCCTATTGCTGTAGAATTTTCTATAAAAAAAAAAAAAAATTCACACAATCATATTTGGTCAATAGTGCGTTGATCGCTGTGTAGGTGATAAACGATTCAGACAATGTAAATATTCTTTCCACTGGAGCACACACACACAGTCCGCTCTGGTTGAGAGGCACAACAGCACAGAGCAGATCATGTGCATGAGTCTGTGCACACCCTTTTGAGTTTACCCAGAATGTTGTATTTTGTAGCGACATGGAAGAAATTAGAGGGAAAAATTCTTAGACTGCCTTAAAAGGATAGTTCACTCATCGTCAAATGTTTTCAAACCACTATGGGTTTCTTTTTCTGTTGAACACAAAATAATGTTGCAACCATAGTAGGAAAAATTAGCACTATGGAAGAAGTCAATGGCTACCCGTTTCCAACACTTTTCAAAATATCTTCTTTTCCTGTTCAACAGAAGAAAAAAAATCAAACATGTTTGGAACAGGATTAATAAATGATGATGGAATTTTTAATATTAGACTTCAGTGGAAATTACAGTAGCGCACTTAATAAAAAAAAAAGAAGTGTGCATATATTTATTTGTGTTTGTAAAAATGTCTACCAGCCTGTCATAGGAGCCAGGAGCCCGCAATAGTCAGATTGCAGCATATGCAATGTTGAGTTGGGATTATTATTGGTCAGAACCATTAAATCATAACATAACAGAGTGAAGGTTTATCATTGGCACGTGTTTTAATCGCATTTCAAGAGCATTCAGGCACAAAAAGTACAACTTTAATGAAGAATGATTTTGCTGAAAAATGACAACTACACAGTGTTGTTTAACATTTGACGTTTCATTATTTATTTTTTGTACCTGAATACTTATTTTAACAGTTTATTATTATTTATTGTACTTTTTCTGTGCTATATTGTAATCATGTTTGCTTTTGATTTGTTAATTTTTAATTTTTTTCAACAATATTTACACCCTTACAAAGGCAGTTTATTCCGCTGTGGTGACCCCGGATTAATAAAGGGACTAAGCTGAAATAAAAATGAATGATGACACCCTTACAAAATCACCCCAGTCAATCTAAATTAATGATTTCTTTCTTAAACATATCTATTCAAGCCATCTTGTGACGTTGTATTCATATCACAATATATAGAGTTGAAGTCAGAAATATTAGCCCCCCTGTTTATTTTTTCTCAAATTTCTGTTTAACGGAGAGAAGATTTTTTTTTCACCACATTTGTAAACATAAAAGTTTTAATAACTCATCTCTAATAACTGATTTATTTAATCTTTGTCATGATGACAGTAAATAATATTTGACTGGATATTTTTCAAGATACTTCTATACAGCTTAAAGTGACATATAAAGGCTTAACTAGGTTAATTAAGTCAAAGTTATTGTATACCGATGGTTTGTTCTGTAGACAGTGAAAAAAAATAGCTTAAAGGGGCTAAAAATTTGTACCTTAAAATGGTGCTTAAAAAAATTAAAAAATGCTTTTATTCTAGCTGAAATAAAACAAATAAGACTTTCTCCAGGAGATAAAATATTATCAGACATACCGTGAAAATGTCCTTGCTCTGTTAAACATAATTTGGGAAATATTAAAAAAAAAAAAAAATTCAAAGTGGGGGGCAAATAATTCTGACTTCAACTGTATACATATTGCAGAAAAATCAACCATCGCAATGTCAGACTTTCCAATAATATGCATCCCTAAATGGAGCTTTATCTGAAGCAATGTTGTGAGTGTTGGTGTAATATTACCTATTTTCTTAGCCAATGGCCACAGAGAGTGTTTGGGAAGAAATATTAGATCACCCAAATTCAGTATCTAATAAACATGATGGAAGAACCATTGTGCTGCTGACACTCATATGTGCAGGAAGGGCATTGAGCGATCAGATTATAATGTCACAGGTCCTGTCCCAGTGGGCTCGGTATTAAATAAAAGCCTACTATTAATGTGATTTTCCTCCATTCGTTTTAATGATAGCCAGTTAAAGTCTAATTAGTAACGCTGAGCAGTAAAGTCTTCATCCATATGTCCTGTAATAGCAGGGGCCTTAAGCCGATAGGACAGAACTCATGAATGATTTACACTGCACGAAATCCACCACATGTTGCCCGCGAAGGGTCCTCATGCCATTTTATTATATCTTTGAGATTTAACCACCCCCATCCGCTGGCTTTGTGTGTGTGCGTTTCTTTGTTGTCACCGTCTCATAGTGTTTGTTATTGATCTCCAAGAGCCTTCATAGACCAGCTGGATTCCCAGAGTGGATTGAGGTGAATGGTGCTCAGAGCATCAGCTGCAGATGAATGAAACCCAGGATTTGGTAGAGGAAGCTCAGTTTATACCAGTGCTTTTCAACTGCTTTAGTTGTGGGACCCACATTTCCCCATGCTCATTAAGCCTCTACCTATTTCTCCCCATTTTTATTATATATGGGTAATTCTTTAAAGAGCCCATATTATGGGTTTTTGAAAATTCCCCTCCATGTAGTGTGTAACACAGCTCTAAGTGAAGTGAAGTATCCAGCTAAGGCTTAAATCTGTTAGTGTACAGTGTTTAAAACGGTTGATTCATCTATAAAAGAGTCGACTCATAGTGCTTCAAACGAGTAGCCTTGATACCGAGTCATTAGGTGTTTCGCCATGACGTACGAACGAAACCAAGTTATTCACGTGCACGCGCAAACCCGGGAGATTTCAAACCTGCGGCCCCGCCCTCTGACATAGAAACCCAGACACACACACACACAAACACACACACACACAAACATGCCGGTCGATTGAAGTCGCACTGCAGATGGATATTATCGAGTCTCTACCCAAAGATGAAACCTCAGCATTATAACCAAGCAGTTGGAAACTTCTGCAAACTACATGCTACAAAGAATACTTCATCGGCGTTTGTTAAAGGAAGGATCAGTAAAGAGTAACTTACTGATGGATGTCAGGATGGGTTTCTTCCTCCATTTCTCAAGTGTAAGTACGTGCGATTAAAGTTGCCTCGTTTACTCTAGCTTGCAAATGTATTTAGTTGTGATTTGTTACTTGTAACCGCGTGTACTGTATCAGGTTAACTCGCTTTATTCTCATATCGGGTGCAAAGCCACGTTTAAAACGCGACGCGTGCTGCTTTGTTTACGGAGCTCCGTGGAGGAGGAGTAGTGTGTGCGTCTGTGTGTGCGTGTGCGTGTGTGCGCGCTGTCGTCCGGAGGTGTGTGTGTTTGTGTGTGTGTGTGTGCGTGCGCGTTGTCGTCCGGAGCAGGGTTAAGTGTTTGTGTGTTTGTGTGTGTGTGTGCAATATGTGTGTGTGTGTCTGTAAAAAGAGCAGAGTGAGACAAGCTAGGAGATCTCCTCTACAGTTTTTGGAGTTTTTCCTCAATAAAATAGTCATTCGTCTGTATTTTCAAATCCATCGTCTGTATTTACATTGACCCACTGGCAGCTAAAATCCACGCCTACACTATGGAGCGCGTATGAACTGTGATTACTTTTATATTGCTGATTAGCTGTTGGGCATTTCACTCTCTGACTGAAGGCAGTCGACCAATCGCAGCAGACTGTCATCGGTCCAATCAGCGCAGATTAGCTTCGCGCTAAGGAGGGGTTTGGAAACAAATGAATCACTGGACGATTCATACAGGAGTCGCTGAAATAATTAGGTAAAAATAAATGCAGATTATAAGACCATGAAAGTGTTTTTTGACCTTGCATGCATATTAGACTGTTGTTGGAGACCCTTACAACCAAGATATGACCCTATTTCATGTATAATATGGGCTCTTTAACTACGGGCACTTTAATGTCCTTTGATCATATATCCAAAAAAACATATAATTTTATTCGAATTTTTACTTTCTTTGTCAAATTAACAATAAAACCTACTTTATAAAAAAACTACTACCTTACTATTATATATTTTTCATAATATTCAGCCTCCTTTGAGGTGTCAAAATCACTGTTTTCACCTTGTCGCACACCCATAGTTTTAAACTCCAACAATGAAAATAACATTATTATTTATCCGGAAACTATTAATGTATCCTAATGAAGCACAAGTGAAATAATTTAAATATTTTATAGTTATTAACGTGAGCCTATTATCAATAGTATTTTTTTATACAAAATATAGTCGCACAGTATCAGTGTCATTTCCACCACAACACTGTAATGTCGCTTTAAAAAGTTTGTGTGAGATTATTTAGGTGGTTTCTATGAAAACGAACAGTGCCATCTGAAAACATGTTCAAGATGGAGAGAATTTAAATGATCATCAGCAATATTTGAAGAAAAATCACGGTAAATATTGCTTGACATGGAAATACATTTATTCTACTCCATTTCCAAACATGTTGTACCTTAAAAGATGTTTTTAAAAAACAAACAAAATGAAGGTAAGTAAGAGTGTTTTGTATACATGAAAGGCTAGCATCAATTCAAAGCTAATCGGTGAAGCTATTCTTCGTTTTTTCCACAATTAACTGTTGAAATGTCATTTCCACCACTGTCATTTCCATCACCACACACATTTTAAACAATAAATTAAAAAAAGTTCTCATCACACATTAAAAGTGTTTCACAATGTATAATTTCATGCTCTATTTAATACACAAATTCAGTTTATTTATTTTCTAATAAGCTCTTAACCAAATTAATATTACGTTTAAGAGTGTGGCAGGTGTACAATTCAGCATACAACTAATTTATTTCATTGACAAATGTCTAATTATATATATATATATATATATATATATATATATATATATATATATATATATGTATGTATGTATGTATGTGTATGTATGTGTGTGTGTGTGTGTGTGTGTGTGTATGTATGTATGTATGTATGTATGTATGTATGTATGTGTATGTATGTATGTATGTGTATATATATATATATATATATATATATATATATATATATATATATATATATATATATATATATATATATATATATATATATATATGTATATGTATATATGTACAGGGAACAGGGAACAGGCATTAAATTAGGAGAACGTGCGTTTCTCATGTACTTGAACTGCATCTGAAAGTAGCATCAACAGCTTTCAAAGAATCCGTTTCGATCATGACCCAACCAAAAGAGAAACACTGGCGTATACTGTTGTCTTCATCTAAAGCAGAAGGTTTTATACCAGAGTGGCTCTGTCGTGGAAATACGACCCCATAATCACCACCACACGCTCCTCCGGCATCTCACCAAACCGGCTTTTTTTGATCAGAGCAGCCACATCGTATGGAATGTGTACTCTGATTTATTTTCAGCTGCAGTTGGAGTTTTGCCCATGACAGTTTGCATCTGAAAGACTATATTTGGCATTGTCCTCCAAAAATGTTTGCTTAGGGAGGCCTAGGATGGATGGAAAGTCGATATTTAAAGGAATAGTTCAACCAAAGATGAAAATTCTGTCGTCATCGTTCATGCATACTCGTATTTTGCCAAACCAAATGGCCGAAAAAGATTTGTTCCATACATAGAACTAAAGCAGACGGTTACTAGGAGCTGTCTAGCTCTCTGAAAATATAGTTTATCCAACTTGTGCTCATTGTTTCTGAAGTCATGTAGAAGATTTAGAGGAATGGACTGGATGATTACCTCAATGTCAATGACAAAAAAAGAAACTAATTAAATGAAGAACTTTTTTTAAATTATAAAGCCAAAAAGAGAAAAAAAATCAAACCCCAACACCCTGAAATTTGTATATTAGGTTTTTATTTTATGGAAAATGTTTTTAAAATATAAAATAATTGAGATTTTGTTGTGCTGTGGTCATTTCTGTTATTATTATTATTATTATTATTATTATTATTATTAATATTATTATTATCATTTCTAATTTTATATTTAAAATGTTTGAAATTTAAATTTAATTTAATTAATTTAATTAACGTAAAATGTAATGCTGAATAGAGATGTGTATCGTCATTGCACTGTAAGATCTCATTCACATTTGTGCACGTTCACACTTGGCTCCTTACATTGCATTGTGTGACATCAGTGAGCGTCATTGGTTGTGGCTTGTTGTTAACTGATTGCAATAGATTCTCGTTCCCTTTTTTGGCACAGAAGCTTCATGCCCTATTGCAGTTGCTATACACTATATTTATCGCTGACGAGCAGTTCGATTTCATCTCTCGATTGTGACAAATTAGCTTCGTTGTCTGATTTCAATCGAGCGTAAGAGCCAGTTACCTGCACCTGGAAATCTGACAAGCCAAGTTTATTCAGTGACGCTAATGCACCTGATAATTGTTGGTAAATTGCAAGCACATGGAGCTGCGGCTTAGAAACGTAATGCTGAGGTTTGGTCTAATGTTTCAGAGGCTGAAAATCATCGTCATTTGGGCTTGTAATGTCTGTGTGCATCTGATCTCCATCCAAAATTTTCAGTCATCGAGCTAGTATCTACTATTGAGTGTCAACCAAGCATGCGCAGTGCTTGGTAATGATGATTACTGTTTGAGAAGATCTTGCTGGATATGCTCTCTCTGCAAATCTCTGCTAATTTTGGTCCCAGATTTTACAGGGAATTGATAAAACCTACGTGCAACCTACAGTGAAACGTAATAGAAACAAGTTATTTGAACTTAAAGGTGCTGTATGTACGACTCCTCTAAAGCATAGAAATGCCATAATATGTTTGCAGATATTTTGGAAACATGCAAGGTGAGCATACTTGTTTATCTAGTTAACAATGCTCAGTTATTCTGCTTTGAAATGTGTGTTTCGTGTCGGAATCTCTGGCTTTGTTTTGGTCTCTATAACCAGCCCACTACAAGTTTACTAGGGACACACCGTGGATGCACATGGATGCTAGGGATACACATGGATTTTTTTGGCCGAAAATGATAACCGATAACTTTTAAGATTTGTAGGCCGATAACCGATTTATTAGTCGATAAATATTTCAAAATTATATATTTTTATACAGTAAACAACTGATTTTATTTTTTTGATTTTTTTAAATTTCATTTGGATCTGATCTTATGAACTGAATAGTCTATGCAAAGCAAAAAATAAAATCAAAATAAAAAATGTAAAAATTGCAAGGTGATTATTTAGACCTATATTCACGATTGTACATAAATCAGCATGCAAAAAATTTCAACTTGACTATTGCACAAAACGAATAGGTTAAATAGTGGGATTTAATGGGATTTAATTAACAAACATAAACATAAAACATAAGCCACCTATATATTGCGTATCATACAGTTTACCAACTTATATTCTGGCACCCCATGTGGAGAGTAGCGTATTTCATGTCAAAGTCGAAGATTAAAATTCCAGAGGACAGTAGCGGCCTCCAATATGAGACGCGGATTTCGAGTTTAAAAAATACACATGAGGTGACTTTTATTTGGTTAAAAAATTAAATATGACAAGTGTAAACATTAGCTGAGAAGCTTATGGGTTGATCATCGGACACCCTCGCTCCAGTTAATGTCGTCAATCTGGCAACCTGCATGTGCAGAATCATAGTCGGAGGGCCTGATTTAAAAAAAAAACCCTCTCCGATTTTTGGAATTTGGACTGCAATATCTAGTTCAACCACTAGGTCAATCTTACAAACTGCACCTTCAAAGGGCCACAAAACCCCCCTGTCCCAGCAGGAAAAGCAAAAAAAGCAAAAAAGTTTGGAGAATCCGTATTACACCATTTCCAGATAAGAAAAGCTCTCGGGTAAAAAATGTTCCTTACAAACTTAACTCTGTCGTGTGCACTGTAGTCCACATGTGAGTCCAGCTGCGCTCTCATAGCGGAGAAATGAAAACAAAACCTTCGTTGCAGCACATTTATAAACACAACACTGACAACCCATGTCTCCAATCCAAACAATTCTTGATCTTTCATTTGTTTTGGCTAAACAACTTGGCGTTTAATTCCCATCTTTGGATAGAAGCATATTTAATGACATACATCAGTGGGAAGCTTATTAGTTGACCTTTAAGATCTCAGTCTTCAAAAACTGACACTTTGTTTTGTGGTCAATGGACACAATTGTACACATTTATTTGGTATTTTAATAAAAATTTATATCAATTGTACGATTGAAAGGTGGAGCCAAGAACTGTGAGAACTGAGTAGTAATGAGAGATCGTCATAAAACACAAAACAAAAAAAAAAAACAGATATTATCCTATGAACTAAAAGTTGCTACAGACTTTTTTTTGTTTTATTACATGTTGTAAGTTTTCATTTCATGTGGAGTTCTACTACACTAAAAAAGAGATTTTTTTAGATTTACTACACTTTGTTTAAGCGTGCTTTCACACCTGTGAATCGATTCAGTTGTTCCGAAACAAGGATTAAAATTGTTACAGTGTTGCTCTTTGTTCTTGGTGCGGTTCGTTTTCACATAATAAGCGGAAAGCTGCGCTTTAATTTCGAATGGTGACACCCACAGACGCCGTCACCAGATATAAATCAGAGGTAAGACTTTCTCATGCATAGCCCTTGGCTAGACTGCACTTTGGTTAATGTTCCTAACGGAAAAACAGCTCTCGTTAAAAGTTCAGCATGCTTTCACTTTCTTATTTAACATGAAACGCACATTTACGGACATTTACCATAATTCTGTCTTCTTATAGCCATATATATGCCTATTACATATTCATATTACACTGATATAGCCGGTCTCGGATCGTTTTGCTTTCTCTCTATTATCGATCCACTCCAGAGTTTGTTTCTATCGAGCCGAGACTACCTCATTCAGGCGATCTCAGACTGATCGATTTGGCGCAGATCTGAGTGCGATTGCTGGATTCACATATGCCAAACGAACTGCACTAACTGGGCAAACGAGACGGGTTCTGAAACAAAAGTCTAGGTGTGAAAGCACCCTTAGGTAAGTGGTTGCAAACAATTAATATTGGTTGGAACAAGACTGAATTTGTAAATACAACTAAACTGAAAACAATTATTAATTGGATTTCAATTGTTCAAAAATTGTTTTCACAAATGTTTTACGGCAGTAAGTTTCAACAAATAATTTTATTCTTAACTTATCTAGATGTAATTATTCATCCTATAATTTTTTTTAACCCTAAAAGTAATAAAACAGTTGCAAAAATTGCAAGTAAATGGTGCAGCTTTATTTAAAATACGAATCGAAAGTTCAGTAATAACCCAATTATCATGTAAGTGGTGTGTATATTTGGTAAATGTTGGACCTGTTGTAAACCAAGGTAAAAATAGATGATGTAGATATGTCTAGTTTGTTTGTAATAATGTGCCATTCTTCATTGACCTTTTTAGCCGCTGAGTTCATGCCTCCCATCCGCTCGAATACTAATGAAGCTTTGTGAGCTCTCTGCTGCAAAGGTCACGCTACAATGAGCACAAGGGCAGTGGGCTTTATTGTTGGTTTCTTATTGATTTTATAGCACACACCTAATTAGTCTGGGCTTGGGTACGAGAGTGTAGCCAAATTTAGATGGAGAAACCTTGAAGAAATGCTAGCACACTTATGTAGAAAAGAAAAGACATGCAGTGGGTACGGAAAATATTCAGACCCCTTAAACGTTTCACTCTTTGTTCTATTGAAGCCATTTGCTGCATTTTTCCCTTAGTAATGCACACACAGAGAAAACACAGAAAAACACAGATTTGTTAACATTTTAGCAGATTTACTAAAAAAAACTCTGAAATATCACATGCTCCTAAGTATTCAGCCCCTTTGCTGTGACTTTGCTTTGCTCATATATTTAACTCTGCTGTCCATCTCTTCTCATCCTTGAGATGGTTTTACACCTTCATTTGAGTCCAGCTGTGTTTGATTATATTGATTGGACTTGATTAGGAAAGCCACACACCTGTCTATATAAGCATGGCAGAGCAAATGACAATCATGAGGTCAAAGGAACTGCCTAAAGAGCTCAGAGACAGAATTGCGGCAAAGCACAGATCTGGCAAAGGTTGCAAAAAAAAAATTCTGCTGTACTTAAGTTTCCTAAGAGCACAATGGCCCTAAGTGCAAAATGTTTGGGATGACCAGTATCCCTTCTTCTGGTCAAACTGAGCTGTTGCAGGAGGAACCTTTGGCGAGAGAGGTCAGAAGAAGCCAAAGATTACTGTGGTTGAGCTCCAGAGATGCAGACGGGAGAAAATTGTAGAAAGTCAACCATCACTGCTGCCCTCCACCAGTCTGGGCATTATGGCAGAGTGGCCCAATGGAAGCCTCTCCTCAATGCAAGACACATTAACGCCTGCCTGAAGGACTCCAAGATGGTAAGAAATAAGATTCTCTGGTCTGACAAGACCAAGATAGAACTTTTTGGCCTTAGTTCTAAGTGGTATGGGTGGAGAAAACCAGGCACTGCACATCACGTGTCCAATACAGTCCCAACAGTGAAGCATGGTGGTGGCAGCGTCATGCTGTTGGGGTGCTTCTCAACTGCAGGGACAGAACAAATGGTTTCAAACTAGAAAGATGAATGCGGCAAAGTACAGGGATATTCTGAATGAAAACCTTTTGCAGAGTGCTCAGGACCTCAGACAGGGCTGAAGGTTTACCAACAAGACAATGACCCTAAGCACATAGCTATGGACGTAGTATCCGTGTCGTCACTCATAGGTTTCTAAAGAGTGCAAATGAGCAACAGACGGCTGCTGGCATTTTGCTTAGACAGGCTTTTCTTTGGGAGAAAAGCTTAATACTTTATTACCTGTGACTGGTTTGTGTTCTGACCACATGTGCTTTGTTGTATACTATATCAATAAAATATTTAGACTGTAAAAACACTGCTGTAATACATTGAGCCACTAAACATTATGATGTTTTTCTACTGGAGGTAAACGCAAATTACTTCCAAATACTTTAAATATTGTCTGTGTTCGTAAATGCAAGGCTATCGATAAAATCCCGGCATAACACTCTATGGCAGGGGCCACCAATCTCGGTCCTGGAGGGCCGTTGTCCCTGCAGGGTTTAGCTCCAACTTGCCTCAACACACCTGCCTGGATGTTTTAAGTATACCTAGTAAGACCTTGATGAGCTTGTTCAGGTGTGTTTGATTAGGGTTGGAGGTAAAATCTGCAGGACACCGGCCCTCCAGGAACAAGTTTGGTGACAACTGCTCTATGGCAACATTACAGATGACCGTTTTATAGCCTACAGCTAATCAATCTGTCAGATTCTGGAGTGCATTACTGGTCTAAAGAAAAACATGAATGATAAATGATCCTAAATAAAACAAATACATTTATAGAGATGGTGTATGAGTATATAAATTTACTCACCTGGGAAATGGGGGCCACGTGAATGGTTTGTGAGCACAATTAAGTGCACACAGCACACCATATCATCTGATAATTGCAGGAAATAATCCCAAAAGGCAACTGACTGTGTAAAGAAATATTAACCAAAACAAAAAAACGATACATATGCCGAGTTCAGCGACTAATCAGCCGGAATGATGTGATGGCGACCAGCGAGATCTAGCTGTCATTCAAGAGGCCACGCCCATAATTATGCAGACCTAATATAACTCGATATACTTAAAAAAAATGTACCCCCCTCACAGTTGTCATGAAGGGGAATGTTAGCTATGTACACCAAAATTGTTTTTTGTACCAGGCTTTAAACACCTTTTTTCTGCTGTAAATTTGTCCATTTTAACAGTGGGCTCAATAGAAATGTGCTCCATTATGGAGCCAGGCCTAGTGGAATTTCGATGAGTTGCAGTTTCAGTTACTTTCATATTAGCTTCATGAGGAAGGGTGGGATGTTGCTTCTAGGTAGTTTTTTTTTCTCTCTCTAAAAAAACCAACCCGGGCTCATTGTAGAAACGTGATTTACGTCCCGGGAGGTACGTATTCGAGCATTTTTTTGTTTTCGTGGATCCACGAGAGGCCGCTGTGCGCGCTTTTTCGCGTCTCGGGAGCACGCGCCGTTCGCGCCCGCACCGTTCTCGCGCGAAAAGCCGCCGGATCGGCCGACTCGGCCGCCCTCCTCTTCCTCCTCCTCCTTCCCTAAACCCGAGCGACGGTTCGCAAAAGCCGTCCAAAAAAAAAAAACCAAAAGCCCTCGTCTTCGATTTCGACCGCGTTTTAGGATCCCGCCGCGTTCTCACCCTTATTTTTCAGATTCCGTTTTTTGTCTTACCTGATTTCCGGAACCGCTGTTCCCCGGACTCGATCCTGGTCGTCGTCCCCGCGGCCGGCTCCTCCTCCGCTCCGCCGACGCTATGAGCTAAGCGGACAAACTGGTTGCATCGGGAAAGCCCTTCACTCGGAGGCAAGCCGTCGGTCGTCGAGCGCGAAGAGGAGGGGCGGAGCGGCGCCACACCGCCCCGCAGCGTTTGCTCGAAAAAAACTAAATGCGGCCTTACGTACCTCCGGCCACGTAAATCGCGGCCTCCAGAAACGTCTGCGGGGCTATGTTTCCAGAATGAGCTTGGGTTGAAAAAAACTCTAGTACTCAATTCTCTAAACACAAACATTTGTTTTGTAAAATTAGCACTTGTATGTATTGCCTCTTCTTGTTGAATTACTAAATGCCTCCTCGCTTGTAAGTCGCTTTGGTCAAAACTAAAAACCAGTTTATTACGTCATTTATAAAGTCTGACTCTTATTGAGACTTGTATTCCATGTGTTTAAATGTAGTTGTACGCACTTCGTTTTATTGATGATGCTATTACATTTAGATAAAGGTGTTACATTTAGAAGAAATATTATACACGCAACATCTAATATTATTATCCAGTGTTACATGGGCTTTAATTTGTTACTCCGTATGAATATAATTTAAACAGAAATTCAATGTTTACTACAAAATGCGAAGGGGTTTTTAAAGTCTATAATCCACAGAAATGGTTACTATCATACAGTTTTTACATGGAAAGGATACAATAGATCACATTATCAAGAGAAAACCAATAAAGAACTGTTTTTTCCACAATAGAAACAGCTGGGATTCAACTGACTGAATGATTAATGAGGGAAAGCAAAACAGACGATAAACGATTTGCATGCATGCAAACATGCAATAAGTTCAGCATCAACTTACTGTTAGTAAGTTTAAAAAGTGAGACCAAAACATTTACGTACAATATTAGTAAAATATATCTCGCACTTAATCCACTAGAGCTTGCTTTGTGGTCGAAATAGAAATATTTGCTGAGTATACAGAATACAGAAGGCATAACTGATCTTTTTTTTTTTCTAGTCGGGCAACATTTGTTTTGTTATTGTGTGTTTGTTTTTCTGTTTTTCTAGACTGACATTTGGCTTTTTGTTTCAAATGTTTGCTGACTGAGTTAGCCAGCTGTTTGTGTTTGTTTTGCTTTGGAAGACGTACAGTAATTAGTGTTGTGTGCCATTTGACTTTTATCAGAGAGGGAAAAAAAGAGGAGATAGAATAAAGATTGAACCTGGCATGCGTCACGTGTTTCTCCGGTTTTCCTTTTTCCACTGTTAGTCATTGCGAGCTCTCAGCTCTAATCCACCCTCTAAAGTGCCTTGTTGCCTTTGTGCTGTGGGTTGGAAGAAGGACCCTCTGTTCCCAGCTGTCTGAACTGCTGCCGTGCGCAATTTTGGCTGGATTTTCTCCCTAATTAACCCTTATTTTCGTCCGCCGAGACTCACTTTCTTTGTGATGGAGGAATGCGATAGGCATTGGTGCTCCTTGAGTTCTGTTGTTTTTTGGCTAAGCCTGGCTCAAACGCAACATTGGGCCGCTTGTTGAGGCCCGGCAGAAGCATGTAATTGCTCAAAGGCCGTGGCGATGGTACAACACTGGGGTAGGCGGGATAACATCTTCACAGCTTATTTTAGCCCAGCTCAACTCAATTAGTGTCACCACATGCCCCTCGGACCAGCGCAGACGAGATTTATGAAGGCCTGTTGCTAGAACAGAAAAGCTTTTCAAACTTAAACAGAAAACTGCAATTGAGTTGAGCGCATTGTGGGCTTTGTGAAGGATTTGATGGTCTGATCACGTGATCGAATGCCTACTAAATACCAAGTGCCTGTCGAAAATTGTGCCTAACAGAGTGAATTTTAGGCTAATCCTGTGCAACGAAGATTAAAACTAAAGGCAATAAACAGGCTAACGCGCAGCCATTTATGTATTATTGTGATGCTTTTTAGCATGAAAGAAAAAAAAATAGTTATAACCAGTGTTTTTTGGCTTTTTCCAAATACAGACTGGTTTTGTGGTCCAGGGTCACAAATATTTATAACTAGGCTATCATAGCAGAATCATTTTAACTTCAATTACTTGATACCAGTGATTTACAGAGCTTACTATGATCATATAAAATGACTTTCTTGACCACGGTTTCCTCACCGCTGTCATTTTTGTTGTGTGTTTATTTTGCTATTGAGAGAATAGAGCTCAGCACATATTTACAGTCATCTAAACAAGCCTGTCAGCAGTCTGTGGACAGAGGTCTTATTTGCAGAGGTCGTGCGTTTAAGGAGGGAAGCCAAACTAAAGCTGTATTTAGTAGAATGTCTGGCATTTTATCCGTTCTTCTCATTCAACACCAGTGTGAAACCGAATCCGGTGATCCACGTGGCTGACGCTCAGCTGAACACCCACAGCTCTGGAAGCCAAAGAGCCATTGAACATCCAGCAGGGGTTTGATGTGGAAAGTCAATATGTGGTGCAGGGAATTCACTCTAGTCCAAATCAAACAGGGCCAACATTGTCCTTGGCAAACCCAAACACCCCTTTTTTTTTTCAATTTTTGGCATGTACGGATTGAGGTAAATTTGCTGATTCTGGAGTCTGGAGTAAACCCATTCTAACCACTTTTAAAAAAAAAAAGGTGCAAATGTGTCAGAACACAAGATTGGCTTGATTTTTAAGTAGTTGATACCTTCCGTTTAGCTTCCTAGCTCCTTTTTTTCAATATGGAATAGGTTTCCTTAAATATAATCACAATCTGCAAACAAAAACAACCTAAAAAAACTTGCATTGACTACATTAAGATGTACATCAGTAATGGTGGGCAGAGCAAGGCTTCGTGAAACACTGAAACAGTTGAAGCAAATGTTTCGATGCTTCGGAACGTTTTATAACCTGTCTCTACATCTAGTGGTTATTTTATGTATTTCTCTGGAACAGCTTCAGCAAAGAAACACTTACGCAAATTGAGAAACTATATCCTATGTTGTATATTTGGGATATCAAGTGGTTTATTGAAGCTGTGAGAGTTCCTGATTAGCATGCCGGGACAATGGGTTTAAATCGAGGGTGATGCAGCGATAGATGTTCTTGTAACGCGTTTTGTTTTAACATCGGTCTGACATCTGAATTAACACTTTGTGATTAAATATGTCTTGTTTTGGTCATAAAAAAATTTACATTAAAAAATATTTCAAGTTACAATTTCTGGGTTTGGATTCGAACTTGGTACATTTGCTGCACAGTTCACTGGGCTACGTGAGATTTTTTTATTGATTTTTTTTTTTTTCCGATCCTATCAATTAAATGTAGATTCGTCCAGTCTCAACAGTTGAAAAGACAGATGCTTTGAATCATTGGTGCCACTTTATATTAAGTGCGCCTAACTACTATGTACTTATATCAAAAAATAAATACATTGTACTTACTGTGTTCATAATGTATTTGAGAACACTTGTGGTGCTTTTGAGTTGGGATAGAGGTTGGGTTATGGACAGGTTTGGTGGCATGGGTAGGTTTAAGGGTGGGTTAAGGTGTAAGAGATGGTCAACAGTGTATTTAAAAATGTAGTTACAAAAGTTAACTACAGATGTAATTACATACATTTATTTAATCAAGCATAATTACACAGTAAATACATGTGTTAACAAACTATTAGTTCCTATGTAAGTACATATTAGTTAAGACCACTTAATATAAAGTGGGACCGAATCATTTTAGTCATGTGACCTGGGTGTATCTAATCACTTTAATCATGTGACCTGGGTGTTTTGAATCATGCTTTAGTGCATTGTTTTGAAAAAACTTGCACTTCGGGATCTCGACACTGTCTCGAAACATTAGCTCCGCATCAGCATAGCCATCGTTTCCTGTTTGCAACAAAAATCTGCTCTCTTGAAGCAATTCCCACTTGTTTGTTGTTAAATGCCTGACATTTGCAGTGTGTGCGTCCTGTCGTGAAATATAGCAAGAAGTATCCCAAAACGGTTATGCTGTAGTTTGTGTATAATGAAATATATGATAACTAAAATAGAAAAATAATTAAACGAAAATAGAAATACTTCATCTTAATTCGATTTCTGTTTAGTTAGATTATGACTTTAGTCAATGAAGGTCATTAAAAATCGCCGTTTACATGTAGACTCTTAATCAGAATATTGTTTTATTTTTATGATTTTTTTTAGGGTTTTCACCTTTATTTTGGGTAGGAAAGTAGAGAGTATTGACAGGAAAGCATTAGGAGCAGAGAAAAGAGAAGGATCGGCAAAGGATTGCGAGGCGAAATCAAACTTGGGTCGCTGTGAGCACCGGACTGCATGTGTAGATGCAATAATTACTACATCACTGGCGCCGACAGAATATTGTGTTAATTATATTAAAATCTAAGTATTGGTGTCCATGTAAACATACTCACTGACTGTTCATAAAATATATCAATATCTTTATTTGATTTACAGATATTTCACAGGGAAATTTTGGGAATAAAGGTTTATTCCAGACATTGAAAGTCAGATAATTTAAAATAATTTTGTCAAAGTCAGGAAACAGGAATTTTTGTTTGCCATTTTAAAATTTTACTGTCCATTCATGTTTTCCCACTTGTCAAGCAGCAATCAAATACAGTCACCCATATTAAAGGTTATGGGGGTAGCTAACCAGCTTGTCTAGTCTTCAGTGAGCCAAAGAGAGCCCATGTAACACTGCTTGCTTAAAGGACAGGCACTGGCACTGAACCCTCTTACCTTAACCTGCTCCTGAAAGTCTACATTCTTTTCAGGAACCCCCAGTCAGGGTGTAAACACCGCCTTGTGGTACCATCGCAGAGAGGCTATAAGTCACTTTCCAAAACCTTTTCATTCACTGTTCCTCACTGGTGAAACGATCTTCCCATTCACACTCGAACTGTGGATAAACTTGTATTCTTCAAACAACAACCAAACCCCTAAACCCTAGTAAATAACGAAAACACCACCTAGAAGCACTTTCTGTCTCTCTCGCAAAGAAAACTCCTACTCTAGACTCCACTAAATTCTCTGAGCACAAACAACCTACTTTGAATAACTAGCACTTGTCTGTATTGCCTCTTTTTGTTGAATCGCTGAATTTGGACAAAAGCGTCTGCTAGATGACTAAAGGTAACGGACTGTGTGTAGGTTTAGGGTTAGGTTAGGGTTTGCTTATACTGTAGATGTGGCAGACCTTTTCCGTTTACATCTAGATGCAGACATTTCTCAAAACAATATGGATGTAAGACTCTTAGAAACCGCAGAAGAAGAAAAAACGATCATTGCCGTCTGGACGCCTAATATATTGACTTTCACTTTGGTTAGCGTAGTTAGGGTTTGCTTGTCGTTAATGTAATGTGGACACAAAGCTTACAAGACATTGGGATTTGTAGTCATTCAGCAAATAGTAATGATAAGTGCTGCGTGCCCATGGCTGTAATTTCGGGAGCCATCGGTCGGTTAGTCTAGGCGTCTATTTGGGTGAGGGGGGCATGGAGCGGTTCATGGGGTTTGCTGTGGTTGAACCACACTGGAAACTCAAGGACCTCGAATCAGACGCTCTGCTGTTTAACAGCGCAAAACATGATCTTATCAGCATCCCACTTCTGAGTTAATAACGAACCTCTGGAAAGCCATCCGCCAGTGTGTCGTCCTCGCGTCTCTCATTATCAAACGATCTCAAGAGTTTTTGTAAACTCGCAGCGAAGCTCTGTTTCCATTCTGAGGAAATGAAGAGGCCTCCGCTATTTTAACAGTGTGTTTTCTCTAATGAGCTGTACCACATAGTAAGAGTTGGTTTCATTCCCAGCGTGCTCCTACCCTCTGGTGATAAACCGAAACGTTTTCCCATCCCTCACTGAATCGTGAAGTAAAACACAAAACGCCACGCAAAACTGCTTTAGGACGGGCTCCTCATGACATCATCCACTTTTCCCAGGCCTTCCCTGCAGTATAATGATCAGCCTTCAGCCGCAGCTGCTTTTAATTACACGTGCAGTGTTCCCAGGACAGAGCGGTCTTATTCTCACCATCATCCAGACGCTGTTTATCAGCCCTTCAGCAAGCCGACGGAAATAAGATGTGGATATGGAAATAAGTGCAGGGTGTCAATAAAAAGGGGTTCGCAGCAACATTTTTGAATAAAACACGAAAGTTACTATAACAGGTTTGGTACAGTAGGGATACACACCCTGACACACTCAGGGCTGGACTGGGGCAGAAAATCGGCCCTGGCATTTTGGGCCAGAGCGGCCCACTACATTCAATCAAAATGCTATCTATCTATGCACGTCCAATATATTTATCAACTCATATTTTATAAAACACAAAAGCCATATATATGAAATAAATAAATAAATACAAACTTTAATCTCAATTTAATTTCTGTATACTGTCCATGAAGATATTTGTTGAGTTCTAAAAAATACACTATTCATTCATTTATTTTTCTTCGCATTAGTCCCTTATTTATCAGGGGTTGCCGCAGTGGAATGAACTGCCAACTATTCCAGCATGTTTTATGCAGCAGATGCTTTCCCAGCCACAACCCAATATCGGAAATCACCCATACACACTCATTCACACACACTCATACACTACAGCCGATTTAGCTTATTCAATACACTATTCACTCAGCCTATATTCAAAAATAAACATAACAAAAACTGCCTGCTAATGCATGGTAAATCTTTAAAGGGAACAGTGTACTTTATAACCTCATTCACCTCATCCTGCTTGCTGTTTCACTATCTAAACAATGAAAACATAATATAAGTCAAATTTGTTTCATTTTGATATTAAGATTAACAGACACCAAACAGCCTCGTGTAGCTGCATATTTATATGAGCATCATCTTCACTCTGCATATTTATAACAAAACAGGGCTTAAATATAACTGCCTCCTTTCATTTCCATTGAAAAGAATGACCTTTACCCCGTCTCTTTTGCAGAATATCAGTTTTAATAACCAATAATGGCCATTATAACAGTGTAACGTACAATAAATTTATATGATAAAGGTAAGCAATCAGTCAATGTGCAGAATCAGTGTATGTTACATAAATTAATATATTAGCTTATCTTTGCACTCAGCCAAAACAGAGTTACCTGAGAACAAGTGATTTAAAAGACATAAGAGTTGTTAGATAGACAACAAGATGAATTCAATATCACGTTTAACAACTATAATGAGATGAGATCAGATCCAGCAGATGAACTGTCTGACATGCACTGGGGTTTATGCTCACCCGCTGATCTACTGGCTGCAGCTCTTGGCAGAGAGTGTGTGGTCACGTTACTAGAATGAACGGAGATCTTTTCAGAACCGCTAAATGAAACGCCGGTGTATTTCCCGCTATTTCTCTGCGCCTCCTTTGCGTTTCTTCTCTCTGACTCTCGACTATTTTGACAAATACACACAGACGACACACGCTCACACAGAGTCCAAAATAGGAGTTTGTGATTGGGCCAGCCCAATGTCAATACAGAAAAAGAGCCAATGGGCTGCAGAGTGTCACATGGGCCGGCCCGGTCTGTCTGTCCGGGAAAAAAGCATCTACTTTCAGAGAGTCACAGATCACAGCAGCGTCAATCAATAAGGCAGAAAACAAATGATAGGCTGCTAAGCCTTTTATGGGCCAATCAGATCATAAGACGATGATCAGCCCGGCCCAAAAAGTATGTCGATCCAGCTGGAAAGTTCCCGGTTTGTCCGCCCCTGCACTCACTCATACACTACGGACAATTTAGCCTACCCAACAAACAAAACTACAACAACAAAACTCCAAAACTCCAAACAGAAACGCCAACTGAGCCGATTCTCGACCCAGCGACCTTCTTGCTGTGAAGCAACAGCAATACCTACTGCGCCACTGCTTCGCCCATCAATGAATATAATGTAATATAATATGAGACACTATATATGGGGGGTCTATGCATTGAAAATGTGCCTTTTTCCAAAAATGTATTTGAATACACACAGCATTTGTAGTCAAACACCAGCAATTGTCAACACAGCATAGTTAAAGACTGCTCTGATTCAGTGTTCTCCTATGAGTCTTCCTCCGACAATATTTTCCATCTGTCCAGCGCTCGTGCTGTGTTGTGTAAGAGGCACGCCTCTTAAATTCCCGGTGGTGAGATCAGATTTTTGGTGTAGACAGGAACCACAATCTGCAGCCCAGTTATGTAAGAATGAAGGGTCTTTTGAGTTTGTTTACAAGTTCCTTACAGCCAGGAGGAGGTTCTTTTGCTGCAGAGGATGACTGAACGTTAAAACAACTGCAACAAGCGTTAGAAATGAAGCATTTAATGAGCACCAGCCGACAAGGGTGCGGCCAAAACAATCAACAGAGCTGTCTTTTGGGTCAGAATATGGGTTTTCTTACACCCTAAGTACACTTCACTTGTATGTGTTGTGTTTCAGCTCACTTAGGGTGCTTTCACATCTGTAGTTCGCTTCATTTGGTCCGGACCAAGGGTAATCAATGATACATTGTTGCATCTTCTGCCGTTTTTGGGTCGTTTTTACACCACACTGCTGGCTTTGGTCTGAACCAGTTGAAACGAACCAAAATGCAGTCATCTGACAAAATCCACATCTCTCATTGGCCAGATGTTGTTGAGCATATTTCCTAAACTGCTTATTGATTGGTCAGAATTCACGTGCGGGAAAATGCAAGTGAACTCCCGCAGGTAAACAAAACCTTTTACTCTGGAGGGACGACTGCGCTGGCTGATTGTGTCCCTGCTTTAGACAAACTATACATTATAAAAATGCAGCGCGGCCGCGGCTGGATACAGGGTTTAATGCATTGCTCTTCACTTCTGGAGGATTCGTGAATTAATTTAGCTAAACTGCGACATGGTCATCATGCGGAAATATTACCAACGATCCATCAGGTAATGTTTCCCCTCTCTCTCTGTTGGTAAAGCGCTGTCAACAAATATTTTTCCTCCATATCCCATAATGCACAGCGCATCGGCCTACGGCTTCTGAATTAGTCCAAAACACGCAGTACTTTTTGCAGTTGGACCTGTTTTAGTACGTATCATATTCTCACCACAAATGAACCACTCCAGGGTTTGTTTGAAAGCGTACCGAGACCACCTCTTCAAGCAGGTCTCGGTACGGTTATATGGTCCGCTTTTGGTGCGCACTCGAGTACGATTGCTGCATTCTCACCTGCCCAAACGAACCGTACCAAAAGGGGAAACGAACTCTAGTGCGATTCAATCGAACTAAATAAGGCAGGTGTGAAAGCACCCTTAGAGCCTGCATGGTGTCCTATTTGTCATTTGATGTTTATTTGCAGCCATGTTTTTCTAATTGTTGTACCCTATGCATAGAGTGAGTGATCCAAGCTCTCGAAAACAATGTAGTGTGGATGCACTAAGGCAAGAGTGTCCAATAGGGATGCAACAATACTGTTAGTTCACGGTTCAATACATACCTCAGTTTGTTAACACGGTTTTCAGTTCGGTTCTCATGGCTTGACACGTGTGTTTTTTTTTTTTTATTCAATAGGCAATAGGAATAGTAAGAGGTTAAGGAGAAAAAAAAAAGATTTATTGCAATACTCATTTTGTTGATTGACATTTTAATGGAACCTGTAAACAGGGCTGTATTCTTAGCAACAAACAATGAAGTAATTATATTCTGTGAAAAATCATAATTCTTCGTCTGTCATTAAAATATACAAACAGCTATTGCATCCGGAACTGTATTGATTCTGTGCAGTGCTCACGAGTGTGTGTGTGTGTGTGTGTGTGTGTTTGTGTGTGTGTGTGTGTGTGTGTGTGTGTGTGTGTGTTTCAGTGTGTTTAAGGTGTAGGATTGCTGTGTTTACTCGGGCTCAACTGTAACCGCAGCATCCTGCCCATTAGTGGCCAGCAACTGTGTGTTTGTGTGGTTTGCTGGTGGGAGTCAGGTGCTAAAACACAGCGCTGGCCAAATGCTAGCCCTCTCGAGTAAAACATACAGCAACAACAAATAAAGCCTTACAGTGTTTAATGATAATGTGTATAAAACATTCAAATACCTCCAAAAACACATACAGTTACTTCCTCTAATGTTTAATTTCTGCATAGGCGTAAGTCACAGGTCTGTTTTTAAAATGGAGTGAGCTCGCTTGAATTTGTAATCTAATATAAGCAGGGCTTTACATTAACACTCGCCAACCTGTCAAATGCGGGTAGATTTCACTCCCTAGTAGCCGCTCCCACTAGCCACATTGGCTGGCTGAAACTCATTTTTAAATTGCCAGTGCTGGCTCATCGTCACTAGATTAGACTGTTAGTTCATGACTGTGTAGTGTATTGACTGTACATAGTTTGAAATAAGTGAAGCTCCTTTAAGAGAGCAAAGATGGGGAGGGGCATGTGAGGAAAACACACTCGGAGAAGGGGAAGTTTAGTTGGTTTACTGGAGGTGCTGGCCATAGTTGTATGTTCTGTTTAGGGGTGTCACGATTTAGATTTTTAATCGAAATCATTTGAAATTTATGCTCAATTTCGATTATCGAATCAAAAAATAGAATCGTCGATGCTGCCACGTCCCCATGTCACGTCACCTTGGCTTGCCAAGCGGGAAAAAAACAGGCTTGTTGAAGTGCTTGTTAAACTGCAAAAGCAGGAGACCCGTCGACAGAGCTTAAACCCTCTCCTCTTTCAATGAAGTCGCCGGTGTGGAAGCATTTTGGATTTCCAGTGAGTTATGTTGACAACGTTCGTGTTGTCGACAAAAAAAAACACAGTTTTGCAAGCTCTGCTATGTACGTATTACGTACGGTTCTTCCGATAGACAACACCGGCATCGCGATCCTCCGCCCGCCCCCGTTGCAAATCCGCTCGCGAAAAGTACACACTCAGGCCCTGTTTACACTGTCTTTGTTTTTAAATGGCATTTTAGAACGACAACGATTTGACATCCACAGTGGCGTGTAGCATTTCTGAGCAGCCCTCCTTCCTCTCTACCTCTGAAAATGCACATCACGTGACCACACAGACACAGACGCACTCACAGTCATGCGCTCGAGACAGCAGGTCCAGGCAGTCAGAGGACTGCTTTAATCTTTCCCTCACTTGTACTTAGTCATTTTAGCGCACACCTCAGATACTGTTGGCTGGTTCCTGTTGGTTGTGCGTCTTTTTTACCGCTGCCATTATAACGACACAGATCACTGCCTATTCACGAGTCCCGCAGAAAAAAGTGATTGACAGGTGGTAATTATGTGTGTAACTTGCCTTTATTCATTTACTGTATGATTTGTTTATGGGTAAAACAAAGACCATGCAGGTCAGATAGTTTAAACAGTAGGATACAAATAATTAATTGGTTATTAATTAATTCATTATTCATAATCGAAAATCGAATTGAATCGTGCCTTAAGAATCGAAAATGTAATCGAATCGAGGATTTGGAGGATCGTGACACCCTTAGTTCTGTTCTTTGTTGCATATACTCAGTAAAGAGTCTCCAAACATCTTTGACTCCTGTCATTCAAGTATCTTACAGACTGTTTGTCTATATGCGTACAAATGTGATCCTAGAATCGAGAAGCAGCATGACTGACAAAAACAGCTTTTCGCGGTAGCAAAAGAAAGCAGGTGAATACCGAATGAGAGGATCACGTGCATGGTGAGACCGGCTTTCCTCACTTACTGACGAGGGCTTTAGTGTTGCGCGCACATGATTTGATGCACACGAGTGTTTAAAAGCTCCTGTGCCGTTTCCTTGAAGCAACCGTGCCTGGAAACTAAACTAGTGCGATGCTCGTGCACCAACAGTCCTTTAAGGGCTTAAGATTCTTTGTAAGCTGCAGCAGCAGTTGTTGCCGCTTTCGCTTTAACCATTCTTTGAACAGATTATTAATTGGCCTAACATTAACCGTGTGCTCGGCATCATCCTTTCATCATCTTTATCAGAATGTTTTTTACCCGCTTTCTTTTGCTTGTTGTTTAACCTGTTGCCGTTCCGACGTACCGCCTGTGGTACATAGCATGTTTACGGGAAAACTTCAGGGAAACATCGCTAAATATAACGGCTTCCCACGAAAAGACTAAACATCTCATATATCATTTGAAAGCTGAGATTCTTGTGTTTAAAACGTTTCCAATATTTTAAGACACAATGAACGTACAGTATTTTATGCCTCCTGTCTGTCCACAGATCCATAACATTTCAACAAACAGGGTGTAATTACACTGCATAGGGTCCAGCCGATCCAATTCAGTGAAATATTTAGTCCACAACCCGTTTTGATAAACATCCAAGAATTGCACCGCTATCATTTCAAACTATTCGCCGGAGCAATCAAATCTATGATGTGTTCGGTAGTGTATTGTCTTTTTAAATGTAAACAATATTACTATTTTGAAAGAAAAATGGCCTCTGACCTTTGCCCTTTTGAGTATGGTATCTATTTATTATGAGGTATGCATTTTTTAGGCATTTAAGCAAATTTTACAGGAACGCTAAAGGGTTAATAATCATCCTTTACAATAATACTGCTTTAATATGTTGTTGTATGCATAGTTAACTGGTGATCTGGGAGCTTAAGCCAGAACAGATCACTGTGCATAGTTCTAGATGCGTGAGAATAGATATTTTTTAAAGTCAGCTGTTTTGTTGAATAAAAAGTGCATGTATACAGCAGTATTTCGCTTGTTTTGTCACATTATTTAAAATTTGTGGCAAGGAAATAATACGTTTTTGGTGGCCAGAGAAAAAAAAAGGTAAATCCTTATTGTGTTGAGCCTTGAAAAGTCCTGTGAAAGAAAACTAATTGTAACGCAACACTTTTTATGAAAGCATAACCCATTTGCTCATGCTCATTGAGTAAGCAGTTAAATGAATGAGGAGGCAAGTGGAAAAAACACAAAATTTAAACGAAGTAATATTAGCATGCCACAACCCATGCCAAAGTCAAATTTATGCATAGAAAGTATATTTTTTCAACAATACAATTGTGGCTAGTAAAAATGGCGAGTGGCTAGTAACACTGGAAAACTAATAGCCACAGTGGCTGGTGATCAAAAAAGCTAATGTCAAGCCCTGAATATAAGTATTAGAAATGACAAAGTGTTTCTGCAGACCGTTTTTATCTAGTGTGATTAGAAAAAAATGGAATTTAGACATTTCTATTATTAAGAGGCTGACACACTGTTTCACACACTCACACATTCACACACTGTTGCCACACAAATGTGGTTAAACTGCTTATGAAAGTGTTTTTTGCATAAAAGGTCCCCTTTAAGGTATGATTGCTTGTCCATACATCCGGCAGTGCATTTAAACCATATTTGAACAACAATAATTTGCAAATTACATATAAAAAATGTACATAAGTGCTACTTTAAATGTATTTAAAAACTCATATAATTGCATTATAGAATAGCATTTGCTATATGTGTGCGTTTTCATTTGATGCAGTTTAACTTAACATGCACTTAAGTATCTCAAAATTGTGCATTCCTTACTAGCATACTGTTTTTATAATAACTACCCCCTTTTCTCTATGCTAATGCGTACTTCTAATTTGAAATATGTTATTGATTTATTAACATTTGGAGATTTCAGTCTGAAGCAAAAATGATACAAATCCATTATAGACATTTAGTTTGGAAGGTTTTTGGTGATTTATATTCATTATGAGACAGCACAAACAGATGGAAGAACACACCCATTCCAGTTCAGACCCTATCATAGTGCTTGCTTTTCTGCCTATAGGCGGGCTATAAGAGTCTCTGTCACAGGAAGAAACGGGTTCAGCCAGGCTTCCTGTGTCCTGGTGCTGTTCCCTCCAGTCCTGCCTTATCCAAGCATCCCTGGACTTTTTCCCATGAGAAATGGCCCAGTGCACACAGATGTTGCCCTCTGTCTGTAATATCTCCCCTGGTTCAACATGGTTTTCCTGTGAGCTGCTTCACAGTGGCCTGCACTGCTTTCCTTCCGCTATGGATTGTTCTGTGACGCACAAAACCACTTTCCTGTCAGGAAAAGGCATGCAACACCCCTTCTACCACGAATTTAGTTCGTTTTGATCGTCGTCTTGTTTTAAATGAGTGTTTAAGAAAAGAGAGATTTTGACGTTTTTTCTTTATTTCTGCTTCAAGAACACTCAGTATGAATGCTAGTGTACACTTAAAAGTAGACAAAACTAACTTTTCCCCCACTTTTTCAAACTTAAATGTAGTCTCTTTCTTTATCTCAGGCAATAAGACCAAAATTAGAGATGACTTATGAACTTTTTATTGATTTTCCAGTCAGATTTACAGGAACGCTTAAGGGTTACCTCTAAAAATATGTAATTTCTAAGATTTGCTGTACACACATACACGTTTTTTCAAATGATTTAAACCCCCACAATGGCTGCTCTTCAATAAATCGTGAATAACCCTTGTGTTCAAGAAAATCATCTTGGAATCACTCAGTTTGGGTGTGTGCGCCCACACACGAGGCCAGATACACACTTCCTGGCTGTTTCTTTGATCCAGCCCATTACTTTTATCATGAAATCAACACCTGGAACCATTCCTGGAACAAAGCCCTGTTTGCACCCTGCATTTTCGGTGATCCAATCAAAAGTGGACAAAAGAGGCAGATTAGCATTCACACCTCTTTTGTCCACTTTTCTGATGGGGGTGGGTGTTGGATTTCTCTCTTTACCACTTTGATTTACAACAAATTAATAAAATATTTAAAGGTAGCCTGCCAGAACAATTAAAAACGCTTTATAAATCGCTTACTCTGCGTTGTCTCCCTCCTCCTTGGTGCTCGGTGTTGTCTTTGGTGTGGTAGTTTGTCTTAAGAGGTGGTGTGCTGGTAGTTATGGCATGCTGGGTCAAACAAGAGGCCCCAGTCATGATGGTCTGGTCCAGCTGCCTTCACCACCCCTCCCAAAACCACTTAGGGTTGTCCTTTATAAAAATACATACTTTTATAATGCCCTCATTCTTAGGGCTAAGCAGACTAGTTTGCTGGGTGTGATGTGTATGTAGATGTGCATGTGGTTTTTATCAAGCTGCAGATCTGTGGTTGTTCATTGATTTGGAGCAGCGTTTACTCTGCGTTTTGGGTTGATACAGTACCATACGCACCTGGACGGCTTTAAAATGAAACAATAAATCTGCCCCACTTCAACTTGTAACTGATCTTTTATAGTTTCTGAATTACATGAGAGTAGAGTGTAAAACTTGCTACCATGAGTGGTGTGGTATGTCGAGTTCAGACTGCATGATTTTCAAGGTTGTCTTGTCACAGATGTTTTCACACTGAATGACTATCTATGGTAGGGTTTTGTCGCTGCTTTGTTTACACTGCAAGATGGATCATAATTACATAGGACAATTGTAGAGACCAGAAAATGAGATGCATGTTCATTTACCCAATATTTGCTTAGTTATTTGTGCTTTTAGAATATGAAATTTTATGTGTGTTTTTCTTTTTTTGTGTGTGGAACTCACTGTGAACACGTAAGAATATCATTGATTTGAGTCTAAACGTTAACTTGTTAGGAGACTGACTGGGAAATTATGAAAAAATATGAAAATGTAAAAGTAATTTTGGCGGGTAAAATACAAATGAGCCACAACAGAGAAAAGAGAGACAAAGAAATGCACAGGCATGTACAATTATGAAAATGATCATTATTATAGGGTACTAATTACATTTTTTGTCACTTGACCTTATTAGACCCTTGAATTTTGACATTTAAAATAATAATAACAACAACAACTGCTGCAATAATAAAAATAAGTTATTATTATTAGACCTGGTCATTCTTAATAAGAGGGTTCCTCCAGAAACCCTTGAAGTTCCTCAGAGAACTGCCCCTATTGAAATAGTGCCTATAGGTTCTTTAAAGGGTTCCGCCAGTGTGGCAATGTGAAGAACCCCAAAAAATGCCTCCACGAACCCTTATTCTTACAGTATACATAACAAGAAAGAAGCCTTTAATGGGGTAGAAAATGTACATATTTGCTCACCTGGTTTAGAAGGGATTAGCAATTTCTCCTCGACTTTCCTGGTTGGGATATTGCTCGCATGACGTGTCAAACAGAAACCGGTGCTCCTGCCAAATTTACACTAGTTTTTTCCTCCATGGGTTCAAATAAACTGAAAAGGAGCGCTTTTAACTTCTCCCTCATCCTCCCGTTAGCCTGCAGGTACACACACTAGTGAATGCTGCTCTCTCATTGGCTGTAGGCAATCGCCGATGTTATTTTTTTTATTCAAAACTCTTCACACAGCATGAATTGAATTGTGACAGTTTCAGATATTTAGCATGCCAAATATCTCACAGGCATCGGCGACTCATCTGCAATTCTCTCAGATCGCGACTTTGATAATTCACGTTGTGTGATTGTCACACATCTGCACGAGCACTGATATGCCTGTGATTTTAGGCATTTGTTGGCGATTTCTCAAAACCTGTCGGCGAGTCAATCTCGGCTAAAATCATGCAGTCTGAACTCTGCATTACTTGCTGTCCATGTCAAAGAGGCTACACACATCTATATGATATTTTAGATATGGCTAGTGCACTTATTCAGTGTAGTTTTGAAGCAATATTTAACTGGAAAATTTATATTTTATTACTATTTAATTAGCCTCCTGCTCTTTCTATTTCAAGACCTTCGCTTATTTTAAGAATAGGGCTGTGCTTTATGGGCAAAAAAACCTATTAAAATTTTCTTGAACAACATTGCGATTTCAATTTTAATCTCTATTTTGACACACAGAAGTTTTACAGCGTAAATCTGAAACATAGTTCCAAAGGAAAACAATTAGATCTTTATTAAAGACCAGTTAAATGCACCTAAAACAGACATAAGGCGAAAAAACTGTTCCCTTATATCATGGTGTCCCCCAAGGGTCAGCACTTGGTCCACTACTCTTTAGTATTTATATACGTTTACTACAGTCATTACGGTGCTTGCACGTTGCACTGTTGACTGATGGTTAAGCATCATACTGTCCTTTAATAAATGCACACCCTGATGACCTGATGAAGACGAAAAAGCCTTGGCCAACAAAGTCGATTTGCACAAAAGGGTTTTTGGAGATTTGTATGAACACAGTTGAACTACTGAAGTCACATAAGAGTGTTTTCGACAATGTTTTGAACGTCTCTAAAACGTTATGTTGCTTTATGGAGAAGGAGAGAGCTTCAGGATTTCATCTAAAATATCTTTGTTTGCGTTTTAAAGAAGAACGAAGATCTCAGCGGGTTGTGACGACATGGGCGACATTTAATAACAACAATTACATTATTGGGTGACCTTTTAAGGAACTTTTATTCTACACCAGCTGAAAATCAACACCTTAGACATTAATATGTCATAATTTGAAGTGCCATCACTGTCCATAGAACATTATTAAAATAATCGAGTATTTCTCAGACTTCTGAGAAAAGTCAGTACGACTAAGTAGAAGTGGCAGATGTAGACGTGAATTCACAAAAGGCGTATGTTGCTCAGTGTCAAGAGCAGATGGAAAATACCTATACATAGCAAAACACACACACACGCATCTTTCAACGAACCCCTTTGACTTAACACATAGCCACTTTTCTCTTAGCCTGTTGAATTCTTGTAACGTTTGGCATCTTGTCACTGCTCAGTCTTGCACTTCTTTAGGGATGAGTGAATTGCGCGGGTCGAGGGTGACTGATCTCACTTCTTGGGGCAGCAGATGGCTAGTGAGACACACAATGAGGCTCACAATGTGTGCGACTGCCATTCAGATCGTCTTTTCTGAATGGGACGGGACACGCATCCCACAATGCCCTGGTTCAACCCTCCGCAAAAGCCCGGCGTCTGGCATCGACAAAGTTCATTGGCTGCTTCTGAGTTCTGTCCCTTACAAAGGCACAGTGTTTGAAGCATAACATTACACCGCCTGCTGGTACTTATCATAATGAAGCAGCCGCCAGCCTCCCTGCTGAATCTCCAGCACACTGTCGCTTGCTTCATTGAAGCTTGGTCGTGTGAACAAAAAAAGTTTTGGCGGCATTCAGCGCTCACTCCAGGGTTAGAGGTCATGGTTGGGGTGGTGTGTATTTTAGTCTTCCCCCAGCACTCCCAATATCCTCTTGAGCTGCTCCGACAGGATGGCTGACTCTGAACCCCAAAGTCCCTTCTCACCCCTAACTCCTCAATAACGTTTACAGGATATTAGAATTCCAGAGCAGCCAGGAGCACTTCATCCTGGAATTACTAAAATGCTTGTTACAGATCTTTTGCAGATGCCTTTCTGGCTTCAAGACAAAGTAATGTGACCACAAACAAATGTAAAAGATCTTGTGTACATTCCTAAAACGTGATTCACACTCCATGATTTTTAATAATGCTAAACAATTCTAGCATATCAGATTAAACGAACATGTCTCCAATGTCACGCTAGCCAAGTTTCCATACAGATATTTTCATGCGCATTTTGGATATGCGCATAAAAACTGGTTGATGGAAACACTAAGATGCGCATGAATTTTGATATTCTATTATATTATAATATAATTATATTTTTATATAATTATATAATAGAATTAACTATTTATATTATAATATAAAACTGAGTAAGATAAACCTTTTTATTCAATAAGAAAAGATGCACAAAAACTACGATGGAAACACTTTTACTGAACAAATTCCAGTATTTCATTAAAAAAGGTCATGTGATTTTGTTATAAGAGGTCATATGATGATAAAATGTGTGTGAATGGATAATCCAGCAGGCTGAGCACACTGTTAAACATCTGAAATGTTGTTTTGGTCATTCTAAAATGCCCTTAACTGCCTCAGTATTAGTGTTGTTATAATGTAATGACCTCCAGAATCAAGAGCGCCTGTGCTTATCCTCTCGCGCCTTCAAACGCCACCGCACGTTCACAGCGTGTCAGGATTGCCTTTTGAGGTGCAAGTCATTTATTAAATGAAGAAAAGATTGACACAGCTTCTCTTACTGCTCTATTTGCACATCTATTGTGCGATAATTCAGTTTCGCTCAAAGTTTATTCGCATTTTTGGATGGAAACATAGCTACTGTAAGATTTCAGTTGTCATAATGGTTGAAGAAACAACAATGTAGATGTACCAAACACAAAAACGCAAGAACATTTTGAAGGAAAAAAAATTTACGTCAACAATTTGTGACACTTTCACTATTTTGTGTTCTGAACTGTAGTGGTAAATTTGCTTGCAGCGTGCCTCAATACATATAAAAAAAAAAAAAAACTGGAACAGGGTTGTTTGACGTTGCCACACAGATTGTGTCATCAGATTCAGCGCTCTTATTGATTGACTGAATCTATCAGAAATTAATTGGAGGGAAAAGTCGATCACAAAAGCTACTAAGTGGTTGAATACGTCAATTTGACAATCAAAGACCTCAGATTTTAGGGTCTTAAAGGAAAATTTCTAAAATTAGTCACCGCTGATCGAATAGTGGCTGAAATTGCACAGTTTGAAAAGGGCATAAAATGTTCTGTGGGGGGGTTTGAGTTGCAAAACCTATATAGTAGTGTTGTTAAAGTCAGGCTCGGAGTCTGGTAAAAGGTGTGGTTTTGCAGTTATTCTCCTTATCTTCAATTTAATTATGAGATTAAAAATGACATTTTAGAGATATTTTAAGATCTGTCTGTCTATTTATCTGTCTGTCTGTCTGTCTGTCCGTCTGTCTGTCTGTCATCACCTCATTTTTAAATTAATGATGACGTTAAAAACTGCATTTTAGTGATATTTTAAGACCTATCTTTTTTGTCCGTCCTTTCGTCCGTCGGTCCATCCATCGATCCTTCCATCCATCCATCCTGTTTTTTTTGCTGGATTAGTTTGATCATAACCACATTTTTTGATAGACCAAAAAAAGTCCTAAAAATATAATAAAGAAATCATATATAATTTGAAAAAGACATTGGAATCTGTTAAAGTATTTAATTTTAGTTTTGTCATTTGAATAATAAAAAAAATAATAATAATAACAATAATAATAATAATAAAAATAAAAAATTAGGATTTTTCTAGCCTCTGTTGTAAAAAAGTACATTATAAAAATCATAAATAACAACAATTGCCTAATTAGTATTCAAATAACTTTTCAATATGGGCCATTTATGGTGCTTCACGTTTTTTAATTGGTAACTTTTTTGGAATAAAAGCTAATTGTGAACTTGTGAATGTTTTCTCTATTTAAAAACAATACAGTATAGGTCAGTAGTGAAAGATGACTTCGATTACCTAAGATTGTATGTTTTCTTGCACAACAGATATTGGACTCATCAAAAATAATAGCTTGCATTGGTCATAACTGATTATATGAAGTAACGCCAATGCGACCGCCAACAGAGGATTCTTTAATGGGTTATTTTCACAATTTATGATGGCTAAACAGTCAAAATAGAATAAATGAGCTCATGTATGGGACAAACTCTGGACCTTTGTCAATGAAGGGTAGGTCTATTGAACCACCCGAACCCCCAAAGCTACAGGCCTGCAAGTATCAGTACCATTCAGTACTGTAATTTTTAAAACATCCAATTGAGCACTGTTAAATGGGGTTTTAAACACCGCTGATTGGCCAATCAATGGCCTGTTTAAACAATCGCCAATTAGTGGTGTTTAAGGATGCACTCAAATGTTTGTGGTAAATGGACGTGTTTTACATTTCAGTATCAATTGGTACCGAACTCGATACTTTTGACAACACTATTATATGGTATACAGGCAAATACTGAAGAAAACCGTGAGGAATTTCCTAGTCTGAAAATAAACGTTGAGGTTGTATGAAGTCTGCCCTTGTAAAAGCTTGCAGCGCTACGTCATGGAATGTGGCAGCAGGACAGAAGCGTGAGGTCTGTTTAGATTTGGGGTTGGGGGATGGAGCGCATGGGGGCTTCCCACTGCAGACGTGCACACACAAGAGCCGACTGTGTGTTACTGACACATGCTCCTCCCTTCCTCTGTTTCCTCCACAGATGAGCGATGGAGAGAGAGGAGGGAACAGCTGTGCCAGAGAGGCAGTGAAAGGAGGAGGAACTCAGTGAGAGTCTGATGCTGAACCGGGCAGGAGCACAGAGAATCTTGGGAGTAAAGGGATGCAAAGGAATACTTGTAAAAGAAATATGAAGGCATATCTTTTTGTGATTGGACGAATGGCATTTTAAAGGTAAATGAGACTTTATTAATAAGCAATACTGTGTGTGTTTGTGTGCATGTGTGGGTAGGAGCCGTTGGTGCATATTTAGTTAGAATGATACAAAGTCAGATTCATAGTTAAACATATGCTGGTATTAAATATGTAGTGATAATGAACATGATATTGATATCATGGTCACTTCAAAATACAGTTAATAAGTAGTTGTTATTTATAATTTTTGAGTGCTTTTTAAAGAATATTCAGATTGTGTTTGCAGTTGTGTTCATAGCAGCATTCAATGCTTGGAGACTTGGAGCATAATAGTTCAAAGGTAATTATTTTTGTTAATCTGGCCTACTACATGCTGGATATAAAATTTTGTGACTGTTTATATATTATAGCAGAGAGGCTAAAATAATTAATATTGGTTAATTGAACTAAACTAACAATGAAATTAACATTAAAAACTTTCATAATTTTCATAGTTATTGCCTAATGATGCATTAAACTAGTAGTGGTAATCCAATTACAAGTCACAATCGTTTTATTAAATAGCTAATAAAACTCAGTTGTATTTTAAACTATGTTAACATAGTAACTGTAGTAAATTTAAAAATAAAATAAAAATAAAATAAAAAGATTTACTAATGGAACTTTACTATAAAGTGTTACCTATTGCACTTTATAATCCTTTTCCAATTGAATTAGGTTGAGCCTTTTGTTTACTTTAAATGTGTATATACTTTAAAGTATTTCTTTTAGTATTATATTTGTTAAAGTAATCTTTTTTCGCAGCTTAAGTCAATATTGTGATAATTGCGTACAGTATATCGTGATAAAAACTTCATCAATTTATCACCAAAGGAAATATTGATGCCATCAGAAGCCTAGTTAGAATTATAAAATGGATGATTTGATACAGGGCTATGCAGTGGCGCAGTAGGTAGTGCTGTCGCCTCACAGCAAGAAGGTCGCTGGTTCGAGCCTTGGCTGGGTCAGTCGGCGATTCTGTGTGGAGTTTGCATGTTCTCCCTGCATTCGCGTGGGTTTCCTCCGGGTGCTCCGCTTTCCCCCACAGTCCAAAGACATATGCGGTACAGGTGAATTGGGTAGGCTAAATTGTCAGTAGTGTATGAGTGTAAATGAGTGTGTGTGGATGATTCCCAAAGATAGGTTGTGGCTGGAAGGGTATCCGCTGTGTAAAAATGTGCTGGATAAGTTGGTGGTTCATTCCGTTGTGGCGACCCAGGATTAATAAAGAGACTAAGCCGAAAAGAAAATGAATGAATGAATGAAGTATTGATAGTGTACCTCGGTTCAGTTGGCGTTTCTGTGTGGAGTTTGCATGTTCTCCCTGCCTTCGCGTGGGTTTCCTCCGGGTGCTCCGGTTTCCCCCACAGTCCAAAGACATCCGGTACAGGTAAATTGGGTAGGCTAAATTGTCCGTAGTGTATGAGTGTGTGTGTGTGGATGTTTCCCAGAGATGGGTTGCGGCTGGAAGGGCATCCGCTGTGTAAAAACTAGCTGGATAAGTTGGCGGTTCATTCTGCTGTGGCGACCCCGGATTAATAAAGAGACTAAGTCGAAAAGAAAATAAATGAATGAATGATTTGACGCAAAGATGTATAGAGCGTATTCTTAACTGTGGCCTTGTTGTTTCTTTGTAATTTTTCTGCGCAGATCATAATGGGCAATTCAGATAGTCAGTACAGCAGTTTCATTCTCCCTGGTAAGGGAAAGTCTAGCTCCCTGAAGCTGCACAATCCCAAAGAGGACGTGGTCTCGCCACAATCTTGGTGGAGGAACTCTGACAGCACCTCTGGGTACAAGGCCAAAAATGGCTTTTCACCACACAAAAACCACCAACCGTACATGTCACGTCGATATGACTGCATTAAGGAGGGATCTAGTGACAAAATATGTGCGGAGAGCCACCAGGACTATGACAACATTTTATTCCAGGGAAATGGATTTTTTGTAGGCTACAGACAACAGAGCGGAGGCCTCCAGGCTCCTATGAGGAACCCCAGTTCTGAGTGTAAAGACAGTAAGAGCAGTCCAAAAGTTCTGCTTCGTGATGATGGAAGTCTGAGAGTAGAGTTCACCAATGCACGGAGGGAGCCAGACGTTGAGCTGTCTATGGGAACTCGTCGAAGTGGACCTGTTGATGGCCAAAGGGCTAGTAATGGTAGCTCTCTTAGCTCCGAGGGCTCATGGTATGACTCGCCCTGGGGGAATGGGACAGATCTGTGTGACAATGTCTTCTCCAACAGCCAACCTTCGGATAACAGCAGTGGATACACCACACTCTCATCCACACGTACAGTGGACTTTGGATATTTTAATGGTTACAACACAGAACAGTCTGAGAATCCTACGAGTAGCCTTACCTGCCAAACAACAGTTCATGGCGGTCAGTATGCAAACAGTGATAGCAATAGTAATGGCAACCGTGTTGAGGAGGACAGTGGTATTGGAGACTCTGTGCTCCTTCATTTGGAAAACAATGGATTACCTGAGCAATACACAAACCCAAACATGACTCTACCGTTCCCAACTGTGGGCATCCTAATGACAGATCAGTTCAAGGATAGTCCTCATCTACAAGCTTCACTGACCTCTTCCCTGGATGCAAACTCCCAAGATGAGAATCAGGAAACCCGGCTTTACACCTCGCAAACCCTGCCATGCAGAAAAGCAGTTCCTGATGGGAACACAAGGAAGGACTCGCTCAAGAGTCGCATCCGCCGCCTCAGTGATTGGACGGGAAGTCTGAGCAGGAAAAAGCGAAGGCTACAGGTGAGAAAATGTGGATTATTTTGTACTGGCATATTGGGAAATATAGTCTGTCAGCAAAACTCAGCATAGCAGACCTTCCTGTTTGATTCTTAAATTATATTGTATAAGTCAGGGGTGTCTTGGAGTGCCGGTGTCCTGCATATTTTAGTTCCAACCCCAATTAAACATATCTGATCCAGCTAATCAAACTCCGGGTATCCTAGAAACTTCCAGGCAGGTGTGTTGAAGGAAGTTTAAGATAGACTATGTAAGACACCGGCTTTCCAGGACACCCCTGGTATAAGTTATCATATCAAACTTTCATCTTCTTGAGTATATTGTATGGAATCCTAATATAAGTTAGAGTTCATCAATTGTGTGAAAAGAGATGGCATACTTCTGTGAATCACTAAATAAGAGGTCTATTTGTTGGACTGATCTTAATTTGCAGAGTTGTCAGAAAGAGGATAGACAGAGGAAAGGTGTAAAAGCAGCATTGTATCAACCTTGTAACTTAAGTACATTTGCACTTCTTGTACCTCAGGATCCTCAGGAACCAAGCATAGAAGTTGTTAACTGTGGAGCTGAGGGCACGGTCGAAGAATCCAGACCATTTTGGAATCCCATGTCATGCCAAACACAGCTGGACAGCACCTTATCTGGCCCTTTTGGGCAGCAGAACCAAGGTGCAACTCTCAGGCTGAACATCTATGAGAATTTTATGCAGGGCCTGGAGACTGCCAGCAGCACCGGGACCGTTGATGGACTCCAGATCTGGGAGGCTGAAGGGGAGAGCAGCAGTGGCTCGATGGGCTCCATAGAGCAAATGGACTTCCTGTTTGAGAAGGAGCAAGGTGTCGTGCGGAGGGCTGGTTGGTTGGCTTTTAAGCCTCTTATTACACTACATAAGGACCGCAAACTGGAACTGGTAACAAGACGCAAGTGGAGGCAGTATTGGGTCACGCTTAAAGGTAAGACTATAGAATTTCTTCAAATATTTCTTAAATTGAGCATTTTTAAAAGCGAGTTTTCAGGCCCAAACTAGCAAGTGATAAAAACAGCTTGAAACAATGAAAAACATCAGTTACTTACCTACCTACTCCTGGGGGCTTTTATATAGAAGTTGATATTTCGTCGCACCATATTGGTGTTTCGTAACTTCTAGTTTTTGTGAGGTGAATTGCTAGCCCAGGGATGGGCAAACTTGATCCTCGAGGGCCGGTGTCCCTGCAGAGTTTTGTTCCAACACTAGTCAAACACACCTGAACAAGCTAATCAGTGTCTAAAGATCACAAGAAATCTATAAGCAGGTGTGTTTGATTAGGGTTGGAGCTAAACTGTGCAAGATACCGGCCATCCAGGACCGAGATTGCCCACCCCTGTGCTAGCCCAACGCTCAAGCCACAATCTGGAGGACCAGGACATACACACATATACTACAGACAATTTAGCTTACCCAATTCACCTATAGCATATGTCTTTGGGCTGTGGAGCATCCAGAGGAAACCCACGCAAACATGGGGAGAGCATGCAAACTCCACAATATAAAGTGTCTTCGCCAAATGATGTCTTTGATTGTACTTAAGCTAACTTTGTAGCTAAAATGTCTCCCTGTAAACTTTACCTATTAAGAAAAATAATCACAGTCTTATACAACTTGATCTTTCATAGTATTTAATATGAAAACAAGATTTTTTTCTTACTAGAATAACTCTTGACTTGATGAGAGGTTTTACTGTATTAGAAGCTCTGTCTCAGACTGTTATTTTGTCCTCTTCAGGCTGTACACTTTTGTTGGGGGAATCCAATGGAAAGACCTCCCCAGAGCAGGAATGCACACCACGTTACGCAGTGCTTGCCGAGGACAGTATTGTACAGGCCGTTCCTGAGCATCCCAAGAAAGAGAACGTCTTCTGCCTTAGTAATGCCTATGGAGATGTCTACCTCTTCCAGGTTGGTGGCCTTTCTTTTGTAACATAGAACCATTTCCACATTAAGGTGCACTTTCAGTCAGTGTTTTTCAAGACGTCATTCAAAACCAATCGATTTTCACTGTTGTTGAGCAGAATGAACCAAGTAGAAAATCACCACTTTCATTAGATGGTGCTTAATGAACTTTAAAGTCATGAATAAGGCTGCTTTCACACCTTTAGTATGTTTCCTTTGGTCCGGACCAAGGTTAAAATGTAGTATTTTTTACCAGCCGTTTGGTTCAGTTTTACACCAGGCTGAAATTGCTTTTAACCAAACCAGTTGAAACAAACCACATGACAACATCCACATCAGTCATTGGCTAGACAAATTTCCTGAAGTGCATTTTGATTGGTCAGAATTATTAGGTGGAAAACTCAAGTGCAGAGCAGCATGGTAGCTCAGTGTTTACCACTGTCCCCTTAGCAAAAAGGTTGCTGGTTTGAATCCCAGTTGAGTTTGTTGGCATTTCTGTGTGGAGTTTGCATGTTTTCCCTGTGTTGGCGTGGGTTTCCTCGGGTGCTCTGGCTAAATTGCATAAACTAAATTGGCTGTGGTCTGTGTGTGTGTGTGTGTGTGTGTGTGTGTGTGTGTGTGTGTGTGTGTGTGTGTGTGTGTGTGTGTGTGTGTGTGTGAATTAAGGGTGTCACGATCCTCCAAATCCTCGATTAGATTACATTTTCGATTCGATTTTCGATTATGAATAATTAATTAATTAATAATGAATTAATTATTTGTAGCCTACCGTTTAAACTACCTGACCTGCATGGTCTTTGTTTTACCCATAAACAAATCATACAGTAAATGAATAAAGGCAAGATACACACATAATTACCAAAATCTATCTATTGAATTAATCAATCTATCAAAGAAACGTTGGCTAGAATTCTGCATTTTAGGCTTAAATTATAGCGAGACATATGTTATATATAGCAGATGAACTGAGACTGCATCAGATCGCAAAGCAGATCAATGTTGATAATTTCAGCACTGACAGCTCGAAAGAAAGAACAAAACAACTGGCCTAACACAACATATTATAAGATTAAAACATGAAAAAATGATCAGATAGTAACTTCGGTCAATTTTCCTAACGGATAAACCGAGATCAGGCTGGATAAACAGCTCTCTGTAATATTTCAGCATGCTTTCACTTTCGTATTTACCGGTAAGAATGACATCTCGCCCTGCTCATCATTCTCTCTTCATATAGCCATATATACGGCTATTACACGATCATAATACACTGTGGTATAGCCTGGGTCGTTAGTTAGTTGCATTGTTTTGTTTTCTCACTACAATCGATCCGCTTAGTAGGGCAGAGACTGTCTCATTCAGGCGATCTCGGACTTATTGATTTGGCGCAGATGCGAGCGCAACTGCTGGATATATGCCAAACAAACCGCGCTAACGGGGGAAACATGACAGATTCCGAAACAAACGTCTATGTGTGAAATCACCGTAAGATTGTATTCGCACACAATTGACAGACAGTCGCAGCACGCAGCTCTGGCTCGATCTGGCACGCAACAAGGCAACACTGTACACTGACCAGAGCGTCTCACATGCTGGCCCCGGGCCATTGGGCAGTCCATATTGTCGAGCCCTGAAAGTTTAAGAGTCGACAGATCTCCTGCGTCTGCACAGTTTAACAAGCACTTCAACAAGCCTGTTTTTTCTGCTTGGCAAGCCAAGCTGACGTGACATTGGGGGCAGCATCGACAATTCTATTTTTTGATTCGATAATTGAAATTGAGCATATATTTCGATCAATATCGATTTAAAATCGAAATCGTGACACCCTTAGTGTGAATGAGAGAGTGTATGGGCCCAGTACTGGGTTGGGGCTGGAAGGGCATCCGCTGTGTAAAACATATGCTGGAATGGGTTGGTGGTTCCACTGGTGGTTCCACCTCTGATAAATAAGAGACGAAGCTGAAGGAAAATGAATGAATGAAACTCAAGTGCATAACATGGAATTGGAGTAAAAAAAAGTGGAGGAAAAGTCATCAGGCAGTATGGACCTCTCCACTACTGCCTCTCTCCACAGCTTACATACTGTTTTTAATGTACTATATAGTATGGAAGTATAAAATTTTGGACATATCGAAAGTGTCAAAAAACTTCTCATCTCAGAATGCATGTTGCATGACTACGGCAACGTTTTTATTCTGAAAATGTGAAGAACTTAGCATTCGGGTCAGTTCATGTTCTCACCACAAAATAACCAATCCAGGGTTCGCTTAAAAGTGCACCGAGTAAAACTTTGAGCATGTCTTTCGAATTACTCTCCATAATAACTTCCTCACGCCACACTGTTGCCTTTATCATACAGCTTTAGCTTTGCGTTTAGACATCAAGGAAACTGCTCCCCCAGACTATCGTGTGCTTGAGTACCACCAATTTATTGTCACTTCTTTAGCAACTATGAACAAAAATGTCAATTTTATTAGTGGACCAGTTTTTGACGGGGCATGCCAAGTGAAGTTTAACAAACTAATTTCGAGAGGAGGACGTGATATGATTGACCACAGCTGGTCCCTATTGATAATCAGTAGCTAGCCATCTTATATCCCTCTTGAATGCTCATTCATCAGGTGGAAGCCTTGGGCTCATCCGTCTCAGAGCTCAGGGTTCTCTCCCGAGACAGCATGCCAAACCTGAATGTCAAGCATTATCTAAGTGTGAACGCTTGAAACTTAAAAAACTAGCTTGATTCCTAGTGGGGTTTTGCAAGTTGATTTGCACGATCACATCGCCACCCTTTGTTTAGTCAAGAGTCATCAAACGTCAATGAAAAGCGAGAGCAAAAAGTATTGTACCCTTGTTTGCACATGCCTTTACTTTATATCGTCTTTTACCTCTTTCCACTTACCTGCAGGCTGAAAACCAAACAGACCTGGAGAACTGGGTGACGGCCATCCACTCAGCCAGCGCATCACATTTAGCGAAGCGTCAGGGAAAAGAAGACACTCTGCGCTTGCTGAAGAACCAAAGCCGATCTCTCCTGCAGAAAATCGACATGGACGGCAAAATGAAGAAGATGGCGGAGCTGCAGCTGTCTGTCATCAGCGACCAAAAGAACAGGAAGGCTATTGAGAGCCAGGTGAGGCACAAAACGGATGTCTGTGTGTGTGGATGTTTATGTATATATGTATGTGGTTTGTTTTTGAAGATTAAAGGCCAAAGCCAAGTAGCTCAGATGAGTGGTTTGCTAAATTGGGCAATTAAGTCATTGATGTTGGTGTTTGAGTGGAAACCACACCACGGTGGCTCTGGGTATATAGTACAAGCATTCAATGCTGAATCTGTCACTCGTGTTCTGCTATGATTCCGATTATTTACATAGCTATCATTGACGTCTATGTGTGCTATGGGCCATTGTCAGTGTTGCCTTCTAAGACTTTGCTAAGACATTGGTAGACATTTCTAGATGGTTGATGTTCTTAGTGGACGCTAGGTGTTAGCTTCAGTGTTCTGTGTGTTGTACTAGTAATGAAGAATTCAGACTGCACGATTTTCAAAGTAGTTGCGACACAGATGTTTTCACACTGCATGACTGATAGTCTGTCGTTGCTGTGTTTACACTGCAAGATAAATCAGCGACAGGGGATTTCACACTGCATGACTTTACATGACAAAACGAGCTCATGTAGTATCTATTTTGTTATTACTACATGATGAGAAAGAAGCCTTTAGTGGGGCATGTTAAGTCAATGCAAAGACACTAATAGACATCCTGCAGCATGATAACTACAAATGAGGCAGAACGATTAACGTGATTTGCGTGAATGAAGTAGCGCGAGTTGAGCGTTGGAGTTGAAAAAATCTGAACATCAGAGGACATTCGAAACGTGTTAACCAATAAGGAGCTTTCTCTGATAGGGCAGTGATTATGATGTAGCATGTAGCATGCTGTTGGTGACATGTGGGGAAATCCTTTTGCCGACACTGGACAACAGTTCATCAAACTGCCAGAAAACTCCCTCATCCAGGTTTAGTTTCTGGAGGAGTCGCTGAAGGAAATTGTGAGGAGAATTTGATGTACGAATGAAGCGAATCTGACGTGCAAATGAAGCTAGCAAACTCAAAATCTCACACGTCTATTTACGCACAAATAGCGCAATTTATTCTTTCGTTCCGTGTCTGGTGTGAAGAGGGGCGTGGTTAAGGATATTGATATGCAGTTGCTTTGGAGGCCCTCTAGTTGGTCAACTGAAGGACCGCAACTTCAAACGTGGTTTAATGGTCAGACTTTTTTCTTCGATGGATTAGCTTGCACAGATTAATAATTCATTTAAGAATATCAACGTGAGCTAGCAAAATTAATATAGTAAATTTTAAGTTCTTTTGGACTTTGTCACCTGGCCAAAGGAAAAGTAATCCCCTAGTTTCCCTCAAGCTATTTTGTCCATTTTTAACAAACTGACAGACTTTGGGTTGCTTCCAATTGTTGACTTCACTTTGGGTAGTTGTGGTTGGTAAAGATGCCACATTTAATATTTGTACGGAACTAAACTAAATCATAATAGAAAGTTTGTTTCTGACTTTCTGTTACTGCTTGGTTATCTCTGATGAATTAATTTAACATTGAAGGCAGCACGGTGGTGCAGTGGGTAGCACAATCGCCTCAGCAAGAAGGTTCAAGCCCCAGCTGGGTCAGTTGGCATTTCTGTGTGAAGTTTGCAAGTTCTCCCCGTGTTCGATTGGGATTTCTCCAGTTTCCAAGTCCCAAAACATGTGGTATAAGTAATTGGGTAAGCTAAATTGTCCATAGTGTTTGTGTGTAAATGAGTGCGCTTAGATGTTTCCCAGGTTCAAGTTGAAGTCCCAGCACTGGCAGGGATTTTACTTTTAAATAAAAGCATCTGCCAAATGCCTAAATGTGACTCTGAAAAACAAAACCAATCATTGGAAATCACAAAAAGTAAATGTGCATGGTGTAGCTGGTGCAGTACAAACCTTATATTTGATAAAAATATAATTCCATAGATGAGCATTTCATCTTGTGCAACTTTCTTTTTTTTCCAGTCTAATTTCCCTTTCTTTTTCACCTCTGACCTGCAGATCCTGCAGTGGGAACAGAACCTGGAGAAGTTTAACCTAGAGCTCTTCCGCATGCGCTGTTACCTGGCTAGCCTGCAAGGCACTGAGCTGCCCAATCCAAAAAGCCTGCTAGCCACTGCCGGACGGCCCTCTAAAATGGCGCTAGGTCGCCTGGGAATTTTCTCCGTGTCGTCCTTTCATGCGCTGGTGAGGATCATCACATGCTTTGAGGCACACATACATTAAAATAGTCAACCTTTGAGATGCAGAACAAAAATCAAATGAAGATTCTGAGAGATGCTTGAATGAGCTCGTGTTTGTGCAGATATGTACCCGTGACGAAGCCACACTGAAGAGACGATCTCGCTCTCATCCTCGAGGTGTGCGGAACAAACGAGGACTGCTCTTTTCTTCTCAGAAGGGATTGGACAGTCTGACCAAACGCAACCGCGAAAAGAGACAGTCCATGTCCCAGGTAAGCCTGAGTTACGGCAAAGTGCTTACTTTTTTGCAAACAGAGTAGTTTGCATTAATGATTTTGCTGCTTGTTCAAACTACTTAATTACGAGCTTAAACAACACCGATCTTGAGATTAGTTTGGGACAATGTAATTGTTTTATGGTCAATCCTCTTAAATTTGTTGAGTTAACTTAAATCTATTTGTGTTAGAACAATATGAATGACTTGAATATTAGTGTATTAGTCCTGGGAACGGGGTGGCGCATTAGGTAGTGCTGTTGCCTCACAGCAAGAAGGTCACTGGTTCTAGCCTCGGCTGAGTCAGTTGGCATTTCTGTGTGGAGTTTGCCTGTTCTCACTGCGGCTGAGTCAGTTGGCATTTCTGTGTGGAGTTTGCATGTTCTCAATGAGTCAGTTGGCATTTCTGTGTGAAGTTTGCATGTTCTCACTGCGTTCACGTGGGTTTCCTCCGGGTGCTCAGGTTTCCCCTAGAGTCCAAAGACATGAGGTACAGTCGAATTGGGTAAGCTAAATTGTCCGTAGTGTATGTGTGTGAATGAGTCTTTCCCGGAGATGTGTTGCAGCCGGAAAGGCATCCGCTGCTTAAAACATATGCTGGATAAGTTGGCGGTTCATTCCACTGTGGTGACCCCAGATTAATGAAGGGACTAAGCCGAAAATAAAATGAATGAATGAATGAATGTATTAGTCCTACAACATATATAATTTCAGCATCAATCTTTATGCAATAGTCACATTCCAGGCTTCCGCAATGTCAGTACAATTTTAGTCTATTTAATCTTTTAGAAAATTTAAGTGGGGTTATATTCAGAACCCTGCAAAGTTTAACCTTAATAGAGCAAAAGTTTATTTATTTGCTTGTTTGCTTAATTTTTAAGGCCTGTGACTGTAAGATTCCAAGTGCATTTAAACCCAAAGGTGCCCAAACCTTTTTTCATGAAGGGCCAAAAATCAAACTTGATTGAAGGTGGTGGGCAGAAGCTAAATATAATCAGCTGTTTTATAATAAAGGTAACTTTCTTATTTAATAATATTTAAAATATTATTTAAAAATGTATTAATCGTATTATCAATTATATATATATATATATATATATATATATATATATATATATATATATATTACATTTTATAATGTACTTCTTACATCCATAAACAATCTCAATTAAAACGCTCAATGGTTCAATGGTTTTTTACTTTATAGTGAAATATATGTGTCCTAATAGTGTTTTTAGCAATGTGCCACACATGTATATCTGTCAACATCTAAAAAACGTGTTTTAGGATTTCATGACCCTTTAAAAAATCTGATTAATTAGCAACATTTAATTATTCATTCATTCATTTTCTTGTCGGCTTGGTCCCTTTATTTATCCGGGGTTGCCACAGCAGAATGAACCGCCAACTTATCCAGCAAGTTTTTGCGCAGCGGATGCCCTTCCAGCTGCAACCCATCTCTAAGAAACATCCACACATTCATTCACTCATAGACTACAGACAATTTAGCCTACCCAATTCACCTGTACCGCATGTCTTTGGACTGTGGGGGAAACCGGAGCACCCGAAGGAAACCCACGCGAATGCAGGGAGAACATGCAAACTCCACACAGAAACGCCAACTGAGCAGAGGCTCGAACCAGCGACCTTCTTGCTGTGAGGCGACAGCACTACCTACTGCGTCACTACTTCGCCAGCAACATTTAATTGAAACATTTAATTTCAGTTTAGCTTTTTTTTGTAGCTCAGCAAACAAACAAACAAACAAAAGGTTATGTTAAATTAGAAATCACAATCTCTGTTTGAGGTTTTATTTATCCTAAGTTAATCTAGTTTTTAGTTGTAAAGTATTCATTCAGCTGGAATTGTTACCTCAATTCTCAATTCAGTTGTTACTTCAGTATTGTTACAACTGAAAAAAACATTACAATTATTAGCTCAGAAACTTTACAGACCTTGTGTTTTAAGACTTGCCAAACACTGACCTCACTCAAAAAAACTTGTTCAAACTACTTATTTGAAATTAGCGTAAACGACACAACTCTTGAGGTTTTTTTTGGGACAACTTAATTATTTTATGTTCAATCCACCTAAATGTGTTAAAGCAAATACGTTAAGTCTTATGCCAAAGATCAGTGGTCCGTTCATGACTGCAGTACTGAAAACTCATTTAAAACAGTCCTGTTTTACTCATTGAGTCTCAGTAGCATGCTAGTGGCGTCCGCAGGTGTCTGGGTGGGAAACACCGTCACACTTGCCGGACAAAACAAACAACCACTGACTCAGTCATCAAAGCTCTCTCAGGAGGTCAAATGGCAGGAAAACACACAGCGGTCCTGTTCCTTTCTCCTGTCAAAAGCGTTTGTTGGGGCTGTTTTGGAAAATACTGTTTCTGGATCAGTTGGCGTAATTAAGGCCAGATCAGCATTCCTTCTCCAAAGGGCTTACTTTGTGAGCTCCAAATGCACATGTTTGATTATGTAGACAGCCTCACGTGAGATCGGAGCCAGGCGCTCGCTGGTTCCAGCCTCATAATCAGCCATCCCTAAATGGGCCAAATCTGGTCAAACAGCCCCCTAATAGTGCATGATTCCAAAAGACGGGAATTACTGTGAGTTGCATGCGGTTAATCGCTGCAAGCTGGCTGGAGTCTGAGAGGAAATACCGCTTGCTATGTGATTTCCAGCACACAGATGTAGTGTGTGTGTCTGTGATGCTGTGTGATTCAGCAGGGATACGGGGGGCCGTGTGTGATTGTTTCCAGAGGGCTGAGGGGCTTCAGTCATGTTCAGTTGTGCTGTTGCTACTGTTTCGCAGACGTGTACTAGGGCTGCTCGATTATGGGAGAAATCATAATCATGATTATTTTGGTCATAATTGTAATCACGATTATTCAAAACGATTATCAGTTAAAGTCATAATTATTAGCGCTCCTGTGAATCTTTTTTATTATTATTATTATTTTTTTTTATATATACAGTTGAAGTCAGAATTATTAGCCCCCCTGATTTATTAATCCGCTTGTTTATTTTTCCCCCAATTTCTGTTTAACGGAGAGAAGATTTATTTAATACATTTCTAAACATAATAGTTTTAATAACTCATTTCTAATAACTGATTTATTTTACTCTGCCATGATGGCAGTAATTATTATTTGACTAAATATTTTTTCTTGACACTTCTATACAGCTTAAAGTGACATTTAAAGGCATAGGTTAATTAGGTTAACTAGGCAGGTTAGGGTAATTAGGCAAGTTAATGTATAAGGATGGTTTGTTCTGTAGACTATCGATAAAAAATCTAGCTTAAAGGGTCTAATAATTTAGTCCCTAAAATGGTGATAAAAAAATTAAAAACTGCTTTTATTCTAGCCGAAATTAAACAAATAAGACTTTCTCTAGAAGAAAAAATATTGTCAGACATGCTGTGAAAATTTCCTTGTTCTGTTAAACATCATTTGGGAAATATTTAAAAAAAATCAAAAAATAAATAAATAAATAAAAATCAAAGGGGGGCTAATAATTCTGACTTCAACTGTATATGTTATCTTTTAAATTACCCAATAAATAGTATTTTTAACGTCTATTGCCACCCCAACCCTAAACCTAATCGTCACAGTACTGTAAAAATATTAATTGTTGTTATACAAAATGCTAAAATATTAATGTGCATCTCGCGTTTCCGATCTAGACTTAACTGCTGGAGAGCCACGTATTATTGGCCAAAGAGCCACATGTGGCTCGAGAGCCATAGGTTCCCAACCACTGCATTAAAGTGTGGCCGCATGTACTTATAATCAGGACAAGACAAAAAAAAGAAGAAGTATTTTTTAGGTTAAAAGAAGCTGACTGACATCACACTTGAATTAGCTTCTTTTTTGTAAGTCATACCCTCTGTTTGTATAGACTACATTTATATAATAAGTACGCGCTTGTTCAGACGCAGTGTTTATGTGTTAGCAGGACTCGTGGAGGGGAAACGGTGTCTCCCACTCTGCCCTGATGATTAAGGCTTGATCCATCTGTCAGCTTTTATACATCTATAATTTTAGCATCTCCCAGACCTCTCATTATTTCCCCAGCAAACCTCAGGGTTATTTCTGCCGCCATCTACAATCAGAATAGTATCAAAGCTGGCGCCTCAGACCGATGCCTTTTAATTAAGGCCCAGAGATAGACACATGCAGCTTTTCTGAGATTTGCTTATGTTGTGTGCTTCATGGGTTTGTGTTTTTTTGTGATGCAGATATTTGAAGGATATTCCACTGGATCGTTTGGTCATCCATCCACGCAAAGCAGCTCGGAGGTGATTATACCAATTCACATCACAACGTAAAACTTAATATGTATAATTATTCTAAGTGTTTAAATATACTTTAAGAGTGCTTTCACACCTGCCTTATTCAGTTCGGTTGAATCGCAGGCTCCATTTACACTAGTGCGTTTTAGTTTTAAAACAGCGTTTTAGATAAAAAACGATCCGCGTCCACACTTGCGTTTCACCAAGCGTTTCTGAACATATCTCCGTCCACACTACGCCACCAAAAACGTATATCACGTGATCATTCGCACACTCTGGGCATGCGCGTTCTAGTATAAACAGGCAGCATGTGTCTGGCTCTGTGTTCAGTTATTGTTAGTCAACAAATGCCGGTTGAACAATGAACGCGATGGCAAAAAAAGCAAGAGAGGTATTTTTGTGGACAGATGACGAAGTCAAGTTGTTACTAAACGTAACAAATAAATAACTGCACAATGGCGCCTAAAACAGACAATAGTGCAAACAGCGCTCCCATTTCTGTGTCCATGATGTTGTTTACAGTGAAGGCTGGTCTGCTGTCTTCCCTTAGCGTTAAAGCCATGTGTTATAGTCATGTGATAGAGGCTTGACGAATAAGGGAAGGATACGCAATGACACAAAAGCCCCAATCAGGTAGCAAATTTCAGCAGCCCCGCCTCCGTTTTCAGATGTCTCCGTTTTCCCCCATCCACACTGAGACGGAGCAGCAGCGTTTTACAATGAAAACTGGCTCTTCAGCGTTTCCAAAACGCTCCGTTTTCCGCGCTCGAAAACTCAGGCGTAGTGGGGACGGATGACGTAACTGTAGCAAAACTTATGCATTTTCAAACTAAAACGCACTAGTGTAAACGGGGACGCAGTAGAGTATTTTTTCGCTTTTGGAGCGGTTCGTTTGGGCAGGTGTGAATGTAGCAATCGTACTCTAGTGCGCACCAAAAAACTAATCCAGCTTCCGTAGGCTGATGCGCTGTGCATTATGGGATGTGTAGGAAACGTTACCTGATGTATCGTTAGTAATATTTTCGGAAGATGACCATGTCGCAGTTTAGCGAATTGATTTCACGACTCGACCTCAAAAGACCTTCATCATTTGCAATGCATTAAACCATTGTTTCTAGCTGCAGCCGTGCATCATTCTCAAAATATATAGTTGACTAAAGTGATGTGTACAAACTATTTAGTATATATAGATAAACATCATTTTGGAAATAACTTAAAAAGGAAAAAAAATTTAAAGAGGGACTAATAATTCTGATTGCAACTGTAATTGTTTATAATTGTTTTGCAATGCAGTGGTAGTTTAACTTTTGTCCAGACTGCTTCAAAAAGCTTCTCAAAGTCAGTTTAGACATCTTAAGTTGTTCTTCAGATCTCGCGCCATCAGATGCCCATATTGAGGCTTCATCTGAAGGACAATAGAAGCGCACAGAAGGATCCTCCTCCATTTCTGCCGCGCTGATGTGTTTGCTCTGCGTATTGTCAACAGATCAGCAGGTTGTTGTGACAGCTGTGAGTCGAGTCAGAGAAAGAGACCCCCATTTCTCCCTCTCACAGAAGAAGGAGAGCGCTAAACAGACACTTACGTGTGTTTCATTCGACCAGCATCACAGCTTAGGAATTTAGCACGTTTAGTTCACTAAAAGGCAGCGGTACAATTAACACAATGTAGCAGTTGTAATAACCTTAAAAAAAAAAAGGTTACAAAATGACAACGTCCCTACATTACTTATGTTTATTATTAGTTAAGATTTATTTTATACTGAAATATTTAGTTAGTTATAATTGACTTAATAAAACTATTATGTTTAGAAACGTGTTTAAAAAAAACATTCAGTCCATTAAACAGGAATTGGGGAAAAAAAATAAATAGGGGCTAAAAATTCTGACTGCTGTGTGCGTGTGTGTGCGCGTGTGCATGTGTGTGTGTATATTATTATTATTATAATTTAGCATATATTTATGTATATTTGTATATAGAATATTTTATTTCATACAAATTATATATATATATATATAAATGTTGTATATTTTTGTATTTTATTTATGTTTGTGTATATACTGTGCTCAGCATAAGTAAGTACAGCCCATATTCATTTTGAAAATGAATATTTTTCATGCATTTCTTAGTGATTATATGCAATGTATTTTGGTGCGTTTAAACAAAACTAATTTATTAAACAGATATGTATTAAATAATTATTTTAGTCACCAAACACATTTAGAAATTTATAAATAATACAATTAAATTCAAGCAAAATATTCAGAAAAAATTACAAACTACAACATTTTGACTAAATTTTTCCATTTTTTGCTTCTCTTGATTTCTCCTCTTTTAAAATTTTTTTTATTTAATATTTTTCTGTAACATAAATTTGGTTGTACGAGTTTTTGAATCGTCATCGCAAGTTATTTTGTTAGATAAGCTCCAGATTTGGCTTCAGTACTGACTAATCTAATGTATAAGCACAAATATAATATTGTATAGCTTCCTATTAAAAATATGATTTTAAAAGGGAGAATTGTGAGGGGTGTACTTATATATGCTGAGCACTGTCTATAGTAAATATACTCATTTAATTCCAAGGTGAGAAAATGCCTAAATTATAACATAAAATTGTATATATTTAATATTTAATAATACAAAAATTATATAAAATTTTAAAAGACACACTGATAGTAGATTAATGATCTGCCAACTCTGTTATTATGATATTTCAATTCATTTCTCATTCAGTTTATAAAAAGATGCATGTAAAAGTACTATGGTATCTGGTCTGAGGTTTGCATCTTGAGCTAAAACACAAAATGATGGACAACACCAACTCTGTAACTGTGAACTCTTGTTATTGGTTTCAAAAGTTTAACAATAAGGTAAACAACAATTAGTACCAGAATCAAATATTCATATCAAGTCAAATCAGGGCCTTATATACTTGCAACATTAAATAAAAACTTTGCAAATAAAAAATAAAGTAATTTTTAAATGAAAAAAAAAAATGCAATACTCAAAAAAGGCAAAATTAATTATTAAATCATCACTTTTTTTTTTGCATTATTACCTTATTTTATTTGCACTTTCTTATTTTTTGCAAAGTTTCTTTTTATTTCTCAAAACTTAATTTTCCCTTTGCATTTTTTTGAGATTTTATTTTATTTGTTTACATTTTTTTTGCTCAGCAATCACGCTCGGATCCATGCCAAAACGATCGGTCCTAGATTGTTTGAATGAGGTGGTCTCTGCTCGATTGAAACGAACTCTGGAGCGGATCGATTGTAGTGAGAAAGCAATACGACACCACCCCCCCTGACAGCTGAGCGGGACTCTGCAAAATAAATCGTGAAACTCAATGTGAGGAGAGTTTACTCACACATGACTTGTTTTAGCTCTTTTGGTCCATTTAGAAACTTTGCCGTGTGAAAGCGAACCGCACCAAGAACGAAGAGCAACAATGTAACAATTTTAATCCCTGTTTCGAAACAAATGAATTGATTCACAGGTGTAAGAGCATCCTACGTTTGACACCCAGTGGTGGAACTAGGTATTGCACGCCTAGTTCAAAACAAACACAAGCGCAAGTTGCCAGGTTGAAGACACCAACATATCAGTGTTTCAGCATGTACATTTAATAATGTTAAAGAGGTTTAATATGTATTCATTAGCGTTTCAACCTTACCATTTCGTTGGAGTGCAGTAAGTGCACTATTCTGTGCTTCTGAATGGCTGTATTTAAATTTCTGTCGTGTTTCGTCTGGTGCACTGCGCTTCTTGTCATGTAGTGTGTTGTTAGGGCACGGGGTTACAATGTAACCTGCTCACCTAATGTTTACGTTCATAATATTTATATTATTTGCTAATTAAAAACCACCTCAAGTGGAACTCTGAATCTGCGTCTCTTTTTGGTGCTGTTACTGTCCACTGGAGGTCGCATTTCAGTCAAGGACACACTTTGAGGGCCTTCATCACTAAATGTATAAAATGTGTGGTATGGCAACTCTGGGTGCTGAAATATAAATGGCTTAACTGGCAGTGGATGAGTTAAGAGAACCAAAACAAAGACATGTAATGCACATTTTCAAACCAGAATATCTGACTTCAACATTGTTTTTCAAATAAACAAGAATGTTCACTTAATATGTTTGGAGATATTTAAGAAACATGCTATGGTATTATGCTTTAGAAGAGTCATAAACTTGCATACAGCACCTTTAAGAATATCCTCAATCAACTTGCTTTGGAAACACTGAACTGCACTATATTTATTCATTACCTAAATGATTCAGTTTATGAACCATCATCTTGCCTGTTGTCAACAGAGACTGGACATCTTCACCAAACCGCATGCAGCAGCTCCCCCTGATGGTCATCTGTGGGACTGCAGCCTGGAGAGCCTGGTGTTTGTGCTCGCCCCGGACGGTCAGATCATCAGCGTCCCAATCAAACACGACTCTCTGGTGTCCGATGTCCTCACGCTGGCGTGTAAGGTAATTCAGCAGTCTTTCCTCGCAGTACAGTAGCTGAACAAGCACAAACAGCTGAGGTTTTACCAGGATGCATTGGTTTCGAGATTTGAGATGTGCTTCATATGAATGGAATTGATGTATTTGTAGGCAAAGCATCTGGATCCAGCTCTGCACATCCTGCACATGAGGAGACATCTGGGCCAGGATGTTGAGCGGATCACTCCAGCACCCACAGATCTGCTGAAAACCCTGGTGAGAAAATTTAAACACGTCATTCAATTCAATTCAAGTTTATTTGTATAGCGTAATATATATAGTTCACAAAAATGACAAAAGATACACATTATACTGCAATCAGTTTTGGAAAACTGAAGGTTATTAGTAACCATAAATTTACTGGTCAATCATAACTGTAACTAGTTATTATATACACTCACTGGCCACTTTATTAGGTACACCTGTCTAACTGCTTGTTAACACATATTTCTAAATCAGCCAATCAGATGGCAGCAGCTCAGTGCATTTAGGCATGTGGACCTGGTCAAGATGATCTGCTGCAGTTCAAATCGAGCATCAGAATGGGGAAGAAAGGTGATTTAAGTGTCTTTGAATGTGGCATGGTTGTTGGTTCCAGATGGGCTGCTCTGAGTTTTTCAGAAACTGCTGATCTACTGGCATGTTCACGCACAACAATC
>NC_141040.1:4477500-4500000 GCF_052040795.2 Danio rerio
CATTTGAGAATGTGCAGTAGTGAAGAGACAAACCGTGGGTAGTCTGTTTAGTCTTATTCAGACTGAAAACAATGAAATGAGCCCTGCTGTTTTTATGATGAGAACCTAACGATGGACGACTTGTTTCACAGCATGATGCTGTCAGAACGCCCAGACAGAGAATGTTATACCACAAGACCATTCGCAGACGTCAGGAATATTAGGATGGTGTTTCTAACTGTAAACCTACTACATGTTAGGTTACACCAGTTAGTGTAAAGCCAAGCATTTTAGAGGTAAAAAGATCTGGGCTCATATTCACAAAATATTTAATCTTACCAACAAATAACAGCAAGTTTTTAGCTGAGAGTTGTCTTTTAGTGTTTTCTCACTTTTAGCTTAGCTTAGCATACATCATTGAATCAGATTAGACCATTAGCATCTTAAAAAATGCATGATAATTTTCCTTTTGCTATTTCTGAGGTCTATATGGCTAGGAACTACTCTCCCATTCTGGTGTAATAATCAAAGACTTCTGCTGCCATACCTTGCATAATATTAGTATAAAAAGTATAAACAACAAACGGCTAAATGGATTTTAAAATGGCAAAACTCCACTATTTATCTAGGGCTGTTATAAAAAAAAGCCTATTATTATTTTTTTAGTGTAATGTTCCTTTAAATTGGCGTGTAGCCTCGATGTTTTGTGAATTCAGACCCAGATCAATAGTGGTTAATAAAGGTCAATGCTCAGAGTCGATGCGTGTGTTTATTCCACTGCATGTCTTACTTTAGTTAATAGTCCACCTTTCAACATCTTCTCTCTCTCAGATCAGTGTCAGGAGCAGGAATTTGGCGAGGGCTCAGGAGTGTCTGCTCTGGAGGAGGCTGAGCGGGACAGAAAGGTAAGAGGACAAAAATTTAGGAGGTGTGAGCTGCATGTGTTGAAAACAGACTGTGATCAAGATGTGTTTAATGAATTTTACAGCTCTCACTGCACAATTGGTGTCGCAAACAATAATATTTGACTGTGTTGTCAGGTTTAAAATGTCCATCGTAGTATTGTTTTGCCAATATTTATTTGTCTCGTATCTAAAGATTTGCATATTTTAAATATTCATTGAAATCTTACTTGCTTCAAGTATTCAGTTTCTGCATAAATCCTTTAGATTTGGTTCGTTTTGTTTAAGATTTGATGAGATTTTTAAAATTTAAGAATTTTTAATGAATGTTTTTATACAGCAAACATTAAATTGATCTAAAGTGACTGCAAAAAAAAGGTTTAATATGTTAGTAAAGACTTCTGTTTCAAAATAAGTGCTGATTTCTGTCCACTGGAGAATCCTGAAACGAAATAGATGTTCCAATAAAATAAAGCAGCACAGCATTTTTCAATACTGATATTAATATTTATATTAGAATTATTTCTGACAGATCATGTCACGAAAGACACGATAATTCATTAATTGCCCTTTCTTAAAGAACGATTTTTAATGTTTTTATTTTATTTTTTTTATTTTTCCAAATCTTTCAAAAAGCAAATTAAAAACTAAATAATAATAAAAAAATATATATAAATATCTTACTGACCCCAAACTTTTAAACAGTAGTTGTGTTGCCACAGAAGTGAAATATGATTAAACATATTTACAAATATATGTGGTTATATGTCGATGGCTGTGAACATTTACTGCTTATCCTAAAACCGTTTCATAACTGTAGCAAGAGGTGATTCAGTCATAAGGTAAAACAGCTGTCATAACATTATTTATCAATATGTGGACCTTTCAGGACTCTCAAAAGCTATAGAAATTAAAAATGTAAAACAGAAAATATGTTAGGGCCATTGTTATCCCTCAAAATGGTCTATAATAAGATTTGTAAATATTATTACAGTGTACTTATTCATACTTGCATGTATTTTTTTTCAATCTACAAATCTAATTCATACATTAGATTTTATCATGTTTTCTACGTTATTCCTAAAAATACAAAATTGTGGCTCCTAAATTGTTGAACTCTTTACCGTCTGATCAGGGGCGTAGCACCAAATTCTGGGCCCTGTACCCTCTCAATGTCAGTGGGCCCCCTACACATTTTTTTTAATTATTTGAATATAAAATGCACAAATAGTGTTTTAATCTATAATCAAATCAGATTATAATAATGACTGGTTCTTTCATTCACCACCAAATTGATGCATTTGGCCTACTTGTGCTCAAATACCTTTAAACAGTAGGCTACATCGGGTTTGTGTCCTATCATTTTGACCCATGATACTGATGCAAGTTTTGATTTAAAAACATTTATTTTTGAACAGGAGAACACGAGACAACTGTATCAATATATTTTGAAATAAATAATGACATTGACATCAATTGGAGGGGCCAATTAATTTGAAGTAGGCTACAAAAAAAAAAAATTATAAAAAATTGGTGGGATTTCAAAGGGCCCTCTCCCTAGACGGGGCCCTGGGTAGTCAGGTCCACTTTTCCCCCCACTACCACGCCCATGCGTCTGATATTCGAAATGCAGAATCCCAGAGTATTTTTAAATCATCTTATAAAACGTATTATTTTAGGGTCGCTTTTATTTGATTTTTAGATCTTTTATTTTATGTTTTTACCTATTTTTATTGTTACTTTTTTTGCATTAATCATTGTATGTATATTTTACTACTGCACAATTTATATGTCTGTGAAGTGCCTTGAAATGCTACTTTTAAAGGCGTTGTTATCAATATTGTATGATATGAAACATGATATGTACATTATCAGCAAGCCCTATTTAGAAATATTATTTTCAACAGGAAAGATTGCTACCATTTTAATACTTGCTCAGAAATTACCCTGTCATTCAAACGCCCCCAGAATACAGAATGATGTGTTATTACACTGTTATCTTGGTGGTTAAATGGTTTTGTTCTGCCTGTTGGATGCACAGGGCCAGTTCACCTTGTGTGATTGTGTTCTAGTGGTCTATAATTACCATGGGCCTCCAAATGATCTTACTTGATTGGGCATTGTGTGTCAAAACAGAGCATGCATTCACAAACACACTCATCTATGGCCTTAAAACACTCTCAGCCACACTTCATTATGATTGAGTTTTGAAAAGAGTGAACATTTCATGCGTTTTTATCATGTTTTTATCCTTTCTATGATGAGAGCAGCTCTGCAGAGCAGCCCAGAGGGATTTATCAGTTTGTCAGCACTTTATTACCCTCTGACAGCACAGATTACGATGACAAATGGCCTGAATTTCCAGCGCTGATGCTGGTTTTTATGTACCGTGGTGAAGGTGCACCACATGTGCTCTAGAGATAAAGCCTTCAGGACGGCGTTTGCATTTCTGAGAGAACATTTCTCAGCTTCGGGCACTGCTGGAGCCGGTTTCTAATGCTTTTGCTTGTTTTATCCAGCAGTGCAGGGCTGTGTTGATGAAGAAGCAGGTCATTGATAGAGAATTGAACAAATACATGTAGGTGAGGGGATCGTTCATGAAGGATTTCAGTAATGCAGGCAGTGTTTTAAGGAAGAGTTCAACCTAAGATTGCTTCAGCTCCAAAACAAATACATGCATTTCTTTCTTAGTAGAGGTTTGCCTTGTTTCTAGCCCAGATATCTAAAGATTTTTTGAGACAAGCAAACCTTATTGTCTCGTTTTCAGGAATAATATGTTGGGGTAAGCAAAATAATCTAGTTTTGCATTGAAATAAGATTATTTTGTCTATTTTAAGAAAAAATCTACTTATTTCTGACATTATTTCTGAAAACAAGACAATATTTTTTGCTCATCTAGAAAATACTTTTAAGATTTTTTAAAAATTTTTAGTATTTGGACAAGAAATTAGACAAAAACTTTTGCATGCAGTGTAATACTTTAATGTGAGGTTGTTACGTACATCCCGTGCATTTATTATAAACATTACAATACATTATGCATAATTAATAACAACCCTAATAATAAATAAAATAACAACCCTAAATCTAACCCACATTTTAACCCCAACCATATAGTAAGTACTTGTAATTCATTAACATAACTCAGTAGTTAAATGAATAGTGACACTGTAACATTAAAATAAAGTGTAAATGGATATATTAAAGGATTGTTTACTTGGATATGAACACATGCTGTTAATTGACCCATACTCAGAAAATAATGTATTTTTAGTTGCTGAAATTGATCAATTCAAGATCTTTCTGCATTTTGAGTTAAATAACATCACAGGCCAAACAAATTCCTACCTGTGACTCCAAAGTGCACGCTCAGTCTGGAATCTGCAGCCTGTATGAACTAATTGAGGTCTATTTTATTTTACAGTCTTTTATGGTTTCAATATTAGTTTAACTACTTAGCATTATGAACGTATTACTTTCTGTATAAACAGAATATGAGGTTAGTTGCATGTAATTATGCAAATTTAATAGTAATTTCCTAGTAGTAAGTACATGGAACATGTGTAACGACACCTTAAAATGAAATGTTAGCAAAAATTGTAGAACAGCATCAGGGGTTTGTCTATGACAGGTAATCAGAGACAAATACGATCAATGATAATAAATAGGCAGCATTAATGTATTTTAAAATTATTATTATTTTTTATTATTATTATTTTTTTTAAAGCTATAGCCATTGACATCCATAGTAGAAACAAACATAAAATACTTTGGAATTAAATGGCTGTTGCTAAAAAAAAAAAAAAAAAGTAGTTATCCTAGTTGGATAAACGATCCCTTTAAAAAGTTGGATGTTGAACATTTAATATGTTCAAAGATAGTCAAAAAATACTATGGAAATTATTGGCAGATTTTTCCAACATGCTTAACAGAAGAAAGACATTAAAAAAAGGATTCCAACCATTTAAGTTTGAGTAAATTGTGAGGGATTTTTCATTTGGGGTGATTTCTTTAATACATCATGTTTGGTGATAAAATATACTGTAGTCAGGGTGGGGCACATAATGTAAATAATAATAAAATAAAAGATTAATGTGATGAGTGACTGAGCTGGATTGTTATTTAGTGCTTAAATGATGTTTTAGTTGGAGCAAACCTGCTCTTGCCACTCTGCTTTTATCGACACCAGAGTGCTGCAGGAATGAGTCCTGTAAAATCTGGAAATGAGTAAGCATTATCACATGTCTGCTTACATAGTCTTGAGGGTTTTCAGTTAAATAGGATATTTAATAGGCTTATATAAGGTCTGTGGTTAACACAAGTTCAATATATATATTGCATTTATTTCATAGTACTCCATGACAAAAATGCCTTTAATGGCCACTTTATTAGGTACACCCTACAAGAATTGCATTGAACTAGCTTTTGCCTTCGGAAATGCCTTAATTTCTTGTATTTTATCTGTTTTATTCTTATTTTTATAATTTTATTATTTGTTTTCATTTTCTTACACTTGTCTCTTTTATTCTTGTTTATGTAAAGCACTTTGAATTGCCACGGTGTATGAAATGTGCTATATAAATAAACTTGCCTTGCCTAAAATAGAAAAAGGTCCAACACACAAGATCTAAATTTCCTATATCGGCACATTCCAATTGGAGACCATGAGCAGGCCTCTTGAGTATAATAAACTCATCATAATGTTTAAGAAACCAGTGAGAGATTATTTGAGCTGTTTGACCACATAAAGCATGTTTTTTTTTACTCCATAATTGAAACTGTCTTCATTTACTCACTCACCCTCCACGTATTCCATGCTAGTTTGAGTTTCTTTCCTATGTTGAACACAAAAGAAGATGTTTTGAAGAATGTTGGAAACTTTTGACCTCTATAGTGGTCAATGCTGGTGTTCAACATGGTTCAAAATATATTTGTGCTCAGCAGAAGAAACAAACACACCAGTTTAGGAGTCACTGGTGAAGTGTGTGAGTGAATATTCATTTTTGCGTGAACTATCCTTTCAAGTTAGCCTTTCTAACAGCTTAAACCATTCTAACATCCAATAAACATTACCACAGTGCTTTTCCAATGCATTCAGTATCATAATGCCAAACAGTAAAAATAATCCTCTCAATATTTACACAAAGTTTTGTTAGTCACAGAGCTTATTTCATACAATAATCTAGATTCTGGCAACAAATTGGTCCTGGGCTACAAATATGCCATCAGGGAGGCACTAGTAGAAAAACAGAGAATTGAAGGAATGTTCCATTTGCTGTCCTTTACCTTGTAGAACCCAGAGACGGTGTGTAAGCTCTACCAGACGTTGACTGAAGGACCTGTTCTCATGGTAGAGGGCCACAAGAACCCTTACTCTGCTGAAAATACTCGTGCCAGGCCCTCTCCGCGTCACATGTCTGTCACAGAGCGCCTGCGCATGGTCATTCAAGAGCTGGTGGACACGGAGAAATCTTACGTCAAGGTATATGGCGGTGGCATTTTAAATATTACTGATATTATTTGACATGTAAGACATCAATCAATGCATAGTGTTTCTGATATTAAATGAACACTCCAATTTGTTTAGAGGTTGAGTTTCATCATTTTTTAATTAATTTAGCCGATCTTTGAATCTGGCTGGAACAGTTTTAGCTTAGCTTAGCATAGATTATTGAATGGGATTAGACCGTTAGCATCTCGCTCAAAAATAATAAGAGTTTCAATAATTTTCTTATTTAAAGCTTGACTCTTGTGTTGTTGCATCGCGTATTTATACTGGTGAAAAAATTAAAAGTGGCTCAAAGGTAGATCATCGCAACCCTTTGGTCATTTTTGAGCGAGATGCTAATGTTCTAACCCGATTCAATGATCTAATGCGAAATGAGGCTAATTTACAAAACAGTGATGTATTCCTTTTACACAAATTATACCATTCTTGTTTTGTTTAGGACCTCGGATCTCTGTTTGAGATCTATCTGAAGCCTTTACAAAGAGAAACATTCCTTAGTCATGATGAGGTATGTTTTGGTGTGTAAACTGATGAGGTCACGTTCATTTTTTTGCACACCATGTTGGTAATTGCAGTTTTCCCCTTGTCCTGTAGATGGAGTCACTGTTCGGCAGCCTGCCTGAGATGCTGGACTTCCAGAGGGTTTTTCTGCAGACCCTAGAGGACAGGACAACTTCCTCACCAGACTACCATGCGCTAGACTGTCCAGAGAAACTCAAGGTGAAAATTGATGCTGGAAGTCTGATGCACAAAAGTCTGGAATATAAGTATTTTGTTAGCATTTTTATGGGCCATTTCAAATTATGGGTAAGGGTCGAGTTAAACCAGTGTTGTTAACGTTAACTAAAAGCATCTCGCTAACTGAAAAGAAACAATTGGCCTTTTTCATGGATGGTTTTTCACTACCTCTTTGAAAACTGCTAAAGTTTACAGCAGATGTTTACAGTCTTGTGGACTGACATTCTATCGCTCCACACTATAAAACTTGTAAGAAAAAAAGATGACGAAGAAAATCTCAATGAAGATGTTTATTCAGCATAGCAGTCTCAAAATACATGGCAAAACCTTGGGTTCACCAGAGTCAGAATGAACCCTGAACATTCCTAAACTCAACCCTTTATACTGTTTTTGATGTTGCCTTTAGATGTTAATGAAGGGCCTACTCACACTATGCCATTTGTACCATGCCCAGGCCCGTTTCCCGGATTGTTTAAGAAGTGTGAGTGCGCTGAATAGGGCTCAAGCACGGTTCACTTGGCTGGCCCTGGCCCGATTGGAAGAGGTGTGCCTGAGCGCGGATCACTTGGGCTTTGGCGCGGTACGCTTGTGTGTGAGTGCAAAACGCATCAAAGCCCGAAACTGAAAGCGATACGTGACTTTTAAGGGGTTGTTTCATATGGATTTATTAATCATTCTTACTGTTCAGTGAACGCAAACTGCCGTAGTTTATTAAAGACGCAAACTCCTCACAGCATGACAGCTGTGCGCCTTCAGCAGACCTCCTCATTCCTGCAGCACGAGAGCTTTATGATTGTTTTTGAGCGCCAAAAGTGGCGGATCTGTCTGGTGAAATATCTGACTGCGTGTCACCGCATCCCTAAGGACTGTTTGGCGAAATATTTGACTGCATAAAAAAACGACTGAAAGGATATAACTAGAGAAATCTCCACTGATACTGGGTGAGAGCGTATGGCAAGCCGTTTTAGCATTTAAACCTTGTTCTGACTGTCCATAAATTTATTTAGAGATATCTCTAATTATATTTTGACTAGTCATAATTATAATTCGACTTGTCAGATTGGAGATATCTGCAAATATATTATGACTGACTAGTCATATTCCACCATTGACTTCCATTGAAAATTATTTGCAGATATCTCTAAATGAGTTTTAACTAGTCACAATTGTAATTAGATATATCTCCAAATGAATTTTGACTTGTCAAAAATCCAATTCAAGATATCTACAACTGTAATTTGACTATTAGTAAATTAATTAGAGATATCTTCAAATATATTTGTAAATATCTCTAAATATGACGAATTAAAGACATCTCCAAATGTATTATGACTAGTAAAAACTCAGTTAGAGATATCTCTAATTACAATTGTTACTAGTCAAAATTCATTTAGAGATATCTCTAATTACAATTGTTACCATGTGGTCGAGATGTAGTCACCTCAAACACTGCAGAGACAAGACCCAGTTGACTTCTCTTTTCTCTCATAAGTCAGCCCTTTTGGGAAATGAGCATCAATTCAGCATTTAGAGTGGAAGTTGGGTGGAGGCAGACTCATTTCGTACAAACTTAATAAAGAATATAAGTTTTTCCACAAAAATGACATTTTTAATTGTAAAGGTGGGAGACGATCCATACGTTAGCATGGTTTAGGAAAGGCTATTTACATTTGTGCCAGATGTACCTTTATCATAGTGTAGGCTCTAAGTTTTAAACCATTAAGAGATATAAGGGTGTTAACGTATATAATAATAAATGTTTAAACATGTATAATATGTAAATGTATAGTAAATGTGCAATGTAATAAGTATTTGATAAAAGGCTACCTGGACATTTACTATTTCTGTATGTACATGGATGAATATCTTAAGGAAGGGCTATGGGCTTCATTTGCTGTAAATGTTGGCACAGTTTTCAAAGAGGTAGTGAAAACTAGTGTGTCTGACTCCATTGTTCCAGCCGGAAGTATCGATACGCAACTATCACTCTAGCGGATGTGCGTTAGACCGTCCGTGAAAAAGGCTTTTTAGAAATATAAATTAAACAAACAAAACTTGTTTTTAATTGACTTAAATTTCAGCTATTAATAAAATAAAAAAGGATTTTTTAATATTGACCCTTTATTAGACAAAGAACCATATACAATACCTTCATTGATTATGATTACTATATTTGTAATATAAGTTTCAAAAACAGTAACATTTCAGGGTTTTTCCAATGACTGTCCTATAAATTAGGGTTAAAACCCTCTGAAATATTTACATATTAAAACAAAGCTCATTATAAAACTGAAAACAATTCTAAAACTATAGAAATAACAGTAAAACAAGTCAAATATTAAAATTTACAGTGGTTTAGATGCGTTTTTGAGTCTTAATTCGATGTAAACTTAATAGATGATGTGTTTTGCATACTCATCTTTCAATCTCTCTTCCAGAAACTTCTCTTCTCCTTGGGTGGATCCTTCTTATACTATGCAGATCACTTCAAACTTTACAGCGGCTTCTGCGCCAATCACATTAAGGTGCAGAAAGTTCTGGAAAGAGGTAAAACATGAGCCTCAACTGACATGTGTATCATGATATATTATCAACTGACATCTCAAGAATAAATGTGATGTACATGGTTTATTTCATTCTCGCATTGCAGCTAAAACAGACCGTGCATTCAAGGAGTTCCTGGAAGCGAGGAATCCCACAAAACAGCACTCGTCCACGCTGGAGTCGTACCTCATTAAACCTGTGCAGAGAGTCCTGAAGTATCCACTGCTGCTGAGGGAACTGGTGTCTCTCACTGACCCAGAGAGCGACCAGCACAACCACCTCACAGGTGACCCAAATTTCACATCCTTATACTACGTTTTAAAAGTATGTAGTTTTGGCTGTGTAACAGAAGAGTTTGCAAACCTACCCAGTCAGTAAAGGACAACAGACACACACATTTCCTTGAGACAAACACACACCCGTCATCATTTATGCCGTTTGGGGAAAAAAATGGAAGTTTTAGTCTGCTTGTGGTATCAAATACCTTTAAAACAACCCTCTCCTATCAGTCCTTAATTCATACTCTCATTCAGTACAGGGCTGGAAATTGCGATCATTTTATGCGCCCGAATTTTGTCTATGCAAGCTCAAAATATATTCGGGAGCATTTGTGCAAGTGCATAAAATTGTTGTGTGACCAGTTTTTACAGCAAAATTTTCACCACATGCGCGGATTCGGGAGACATTCACGCAGAATGCATCTCTGCACTTTAAAACGCAGCGCTCAGGAATGGTTTAAAACAGTTGTCATGTCAACTTGCAGTAAACAAAGCCAAGTCTGTAATGCTTGCCCCGCCTTCACGCTCTTCTTATTGGCCCACCACTGCTCTAGCACTGAACATCAGCTGTCAATCACTCAGTCAATGCCTTCTGGCTTGGGATGACAGGGAGAGCTGCTACCGCGAAAAATGGTAAAGCGCTAAAGATGAGAATGAAGATAACACTGACAGATTTTGTTTTAGAAACCATGGCATCTTAAGTTACAAATAATGACACATCTTACTAGTGATCATGTGCTGAATGTTAATCCACCATCTACACTTTTTCGAAGAGTGGATAAAAGACTTCCGTTGGCTTCAAGTCTGCTATGAAAAGTCTGTGGGATGGAATTTTCGAGCACGCAAGGTTCTGTTTAATCCTTCATTTAATCGCCAGATGCCGTCCGCTGTGCAAGTGGCAGCTATATGTAAAACTTAACAACACGTACACCATCGCAAACGGGCTTACACTGAGTAAACTAATATCACTACTCATAAAAAGGCCGCTAATGCTATTAACATGATGTATGGATATAATAAGGCACAGTATATGTCAAAAACATCAATGCAATATCAGACAGCACCCGTGAGCACAGCACAGTTATATTGTTAACAGATTCATTCATGTCAAGCAGTGCGTGCAGGGCCAATAAGCGGTCCGTGTATGCTTTGGTTCTGTTATAAAAATGTATTTTCTTGTGATAACGGGATTTCGTTGATATATTTTCCTCACACTTGCATATATATTTTTTGCTTGTTAGTTTAATTACTGTTGATTTCAAATGCAATAAATATGTTTGTATAGAACTTGTAGTAACGGTGCTTATAATTAGTGGGTGCGACTAAATTTTTAAAGTTAGGAGCACCGGTGATACCTAGCAAAAAGGTTAATTTCGAGCCCTGCAGTAGCTCAGAGTTTGTCCAGTCAGAGTTTATAGCAAAATATTTAGCGCGCATTTGCATGTCCGTCATGGCATAATTCATTAAAACAGAAGTAAAAACTATTTTCCATTCATATATTTCATCATTGAGGGTTACAAAAAAATATTGGGTTCATCTTATTCTCATGAACTCAATCTCCTATCTCGTCTTGTCTAGTGGAGTAAGCGTCTCATCACACCCCTATTAAGTATTGAGAAATGGCATTAACTTTCTATTTTTATGAACTTCACGTCTGGTACAGAAGCATTAAAGGCGATGGAGAAAGTGGCCAGTCACATCAACGAGATGCAGAAGATCTACGAGGACTACGGCACAGTGTTTGACCAGCTCGTGGCAGAGCAGAGCGGCCCGGAGAAGGAGGTGCGCACAATTCCACAATTACTTAAATGGTGTTTTCTGCTCTTATAATCTTGAATATTAAGCCAGTGTGTTGTGCGTCTCAGGTCACGGAGATCTCCATGAGTGAGTTCATCATTCACAGCACAGCGCTCTGGCAAAACCCCCTGCCCTCTTTGGGCCGCATGAGGAAAGACCCTGAACTCACTCTTTTCCGTAAGTCAGATCAGATTGAATAAGCTTATATACACGCATATTTTACTGTACAATGTGTGCGGTATCTAAGTCAGTGCTCTTATTCCTCCAGTCTTCAAGAAAGCGCTCATTTTGGTGTATCGGGAAAGCAAGCTAAAGAAAAGAATGGTGAGTTCTGGAATGAAGATATGGTGTATTTTTTAGCTCAGTTTATTGAGTGTTCGTTTTGATTTAGTTCATTTTTTAATGTGTAAATAATAGAGGTGTAACAAATCGCAGTTCGGAACACACATGGCCCATGGATTAATACATGTTTTTTTACTGGTTAATTAATCCTACATTTGTAACGATCGCATAGAGATCGCCTCTCGCGTCATTTAAATCACATGTATGATAGCATTTAAGGCTTTCCTGTAAAATATAATGATGACAGAGGAAGTTGTGGTGGGTTATTCAGGATGTGAAGGTTTTTTTAAGTTATTAAAGGTGTTTTCTGTCACGACTTGTTCAGCCTGCATTAATGCATTCATTGAAAGATCGGGATCTCAACACCCACGCAACAAATTATAAATTATGGTGATTTGCACGTTTATTGATCCTTCCAATTGCTGTATTCAAATCTGTTTAAAAAAAAACGCAAAAATCAGGAAAGAGATTTAGTTTTTAGTATTTTGAGTTGATTATGTAGTTACAAACAGTCAAATAACACGGAAGTACTGGGATAACAGGTTATAATTTAGATAAAACCACTGATGTTGTTTACTCAAATGAAACTTGTAGGCAGCAGTTATATCGTTTAACCAAAGGGTGGCGACAACCAGCCATCAAAAATAAGCCACTGAATAGGTCTTTAAAAATGACACATCTAGCAATAAAACATGAAGTTTTATGAGTGAATAACTGGATTTTATTGAAAATGGGACTATAATTTGTACAGCCCATATTGATTTTTAATGTTAGATTTCTACATTTAGTGTATCAGCAACAATAGTAGTAACAATTCTGAATAACCCACAATTTATTTTTATTCAGCTGATAATTTCTTCATTTTATTTGAAATAAAATTACAGCTTCTAAGTTCTGTTTGTTAAAAGTTTCTCGCAGTACTGATCTGTAAATCTATAATGTGATCTGAACCGTGAAATTTGTGATCTGTTACACCACTAGAAAATAGCAATTCACGTGTATAAATAGCTTCCATCACCCTTTTAAAATATCTCACGAGAAACGGGTGATCGAAATGCCAAATATTCAAATTAGCATCTCTTAATTCACAAAAAAGTTTTAAATGCTCACTTGAGGTGGTTTTGAACTTGTGGGAAAAAAGGTTAATGTCAAAAAAAGGGAGACGGAAACACATTTGCTGAATAAACGTGCATTGAAGTAGCGAACACTACACTCACATGATTCCATTATGCTTGCTTACTGCTGGTTGCTAGGTTACCAATACTACAGTAAGCCACTCTAACAAGTTGATAAATGCACCTAATTCACCTTTGGCATTTTGTCTTTTCAAATAAGTTTTATGTCGGGATAAAAACCTGGCTAATATTTAGAGAAGGAAATCCTCGTTTATAAGCATTTCATGAAAAGATATTACATTGCTGACGATATGTGCAGCACTAAATATACAAAAAAAATGCTTGTGAAATATACATTAGTAGGTGATGTTTTTGAGGTATTTATGCTCACCAACACTCAATGTGTTATATATAATGATATAAAAGCAATTAAAATTGTGAAGTAATTTCCTTAGTTCCTTTAGTTCTGGTCGCTATATATGGTAACACTTTTCTTGAAGGGGTGTTCTTAAGACTGTCATGAAACCTTTATGACGACACGTCGTGACTGTGAATGAGATTTTAGGCAATATTGACAACAGTTATTAAGTGTGATTTGCTCAGTTACGTTATTTTTAATGCAAAGATGACATTGATTGTTATGCCAACTTGGCATATAATGATTATAAAGGTTTTAACACCCTTTCAAGTAAAGTGTTATGCTGTGTTCCCACCAGATGCGTCATTTGCGAATAAATTATGATATTCGCGCATAAATAGATGCTTGATCATCTTGAGTTTACTCACGTCATTCGTGCGCCAAATTCACTTCACAATAGATTCAGATTTACATCATGGGCAGGGCTTCTGTCTGCCCAATGACTCTAGCTTTGTTGCTAAATGGCTAACATGGGTTTTATCGAGAGATTAGCTGTGCTTTATGTGCTTTAGGAAGGCTGAAAACCAGCGTAGATTCGTTCGGCGCAGTGTCTGAGTCCACTAAATCCTTTCAAAGGTACATTAAAATTTTCCAGAAATTTTACCGTCATAATCAATTCAATTCAATTCAATTCAGCTTTATTTGTATAGCGCTTTTACAATGTAGATTGTGTCAAAGCAGCTTCACATAAATGGTCATAGTAACTGGAACAGTGTAGTTCAGTTTTTAGTGTTTTAAGTTCAGTTCAGTTTAGCTCAGTTCAGTGTGATTTAATCATTACTGAGAGTTCAAACACTGAAGAGCAAATTCATCGATGCGTAGCTCTACCAATCCTGAACCATGCGAGGCAGTGGCGACAGCGGAGAGGGAAAAAAAACTTCACCTGATGGGAGTGAAGAAAAAAAACCTTGAGAGAACCAGACTCAGTTGGGCACGACCATTTTAATTTCTCCGCTGGCCAATCATGCCCCGACAAAGGCGTGATTGGCCCCGACAAGAGCAATCACGCCCCGACAAGAGCAAGCTCCTGATTGGTTAACATGGCGCGAATGTCCGCTAAAGTTCAGACTTTCAATTTGAGCAATTCACACGTCAAACTTGCAAAATGTTCAATTTACACTACTACATTTGCGCGAGTAGCACTGCAAGATATCTATTCGCATCTTTGCAATGACTTAACGTAAATCAGTCATGCTTTATCCGTACCATTACCCAATATATTTAAAGTCCAATTTATCTGTACTTGTCACTTTATTTTAGTCACATGATCTTTTAATTCATGCTTGGCCATAAAAAATGTTTTATATTCATTTGTTTTTTAAAGGAAAAAATAAGTTTGAACGTGACTGCTAATATTGTCATTTGTATGTTTTTTTTATAATAGACTTCTCGACTCGGGGATCTGGATCCTTTTAAATTCCGCTGGCTCATTCCTGTATCATCCCTTCAGGTCCGACCTGGAACTTCAGCAGGTGTGTTTATCTGAGAGATATCTCTACCAAGCATGAGTTTGACATGCAATAAACACAGGCTTTCTGTGCACTGTAGCTTCGAGAACAATATGGAGTTTAAGTGAAGAATTTCAAGGACCACTTGATCGCATCATTCAGCGCTCATAATTTAAAATCCGCCCATCATAAAAGCTTCAAGCCCATTTGAAAATAAACTGTATGTTGACAAAATGTAAAACCCAGATCATATTTTGCTTAAACTCCTTGTTCTTAAATTCTTTAGGGTCAGAAAACCCCTGTGTCTGGGAGGTTGTTCACACCAAGTCTGAAGTAGAGGGACGACCGGAGATGTTCTTTCAACTCTGCAGCAGGTAAACGGGCAAAACGTTTAATTGAAAATTAATAAATAAAAATAAAATCTTGTAAGTAAAATACACATGCTGCATTTTGACTGCTAAATACTTTGGTTGTTATAAATGTCACTCTTTTTTGTCTGTTATGGAGTCAAATTATGCAATTTTGTCTCGCTAACTATTATCAAATAAGAGGCTACCAGAGTGGCATGTTTTATATTAGCCTGTGATTGTGTTGTTGACCAATAGGAGCACAGATAGTTTTAGTTTTTCACAATTCACTCCTTCTAATTCACTCCTAACAATTCATATTATCATGAAGTCAACCTCATTATTTCCACATCTAAATTTTAAAGAGCAAGAAAGTCGCGCTTTCCAAAGTTTTTTGATTCTCGCGTAAACAACAATAGAGGACAGGTATGGAATGAAATCACTGTCAGAAACATTTTGTGCTTAAATAAAATTCATCAGTCATATACAAACAGACAAAGAAAATGTCATACGTGTCTGTTCTAAATCGCAGATTTTGGAATTGCACCCTTCTAAAGTTCCGAGTACATTCCATTTTCCTTTACGTTTATATTATTACAGATGCGTGAATTTTATTTACGCATGAAATATTTTTGACAGTGATTTTATTCCATAGCATGCAGCAAATTTTGTTCTTGCTTCTTGGTAATTGTATTATAACGTTGTTCTGTTTTGGTTGTGTTTATAAAAAAATGGCACATCCTATGTCAACAATTGATCCTTGCAAGTAAAAAAAAAAAATTGTGTTATTGTGTTGGTAATCTTCAATCAAAATAGAACTATTCGCTTTCGCTCTGGAACCCCAGTCTATCTCTGATGATGTCAGTTTGACCGTTTGGCTGAAGGCTGCTTGGCCACGCCTCCTCCAATCGTTAGTTTGCAGCAAGTGAAAGATGGTCAATATTCAGTTTGCTCACTCAGATTATAAACGTAGTGTCGTCTTGTTTTTGTGCGCAGTAATCTGGAGAACAAGGCCAGTGCGGTGCGGGCCATCCGCAATCTGCTGAGAGAGAACGCCAAGAGAATCGCTCCAGTTGAACGGCGGTTGCGAGACTTCAACTCTAACTTCACCTTCCCCAGAAGAAGCCACCCGGGAGCACTCAGATCACACTCCTGGCAGAGGCCACCAGACAGCCCAAAACTCCCAGAGGGATACGCTTATTCTGAACCTCCCATCCCCAACCACTCGCTCAGGGCTTCTAGAGAGCAGTCCCACAACGCGAGCAAGAGATCCACACTGTGCTCTCTGACCAGCGCACTGGAAGCTCAACTCCAGAGATTGAACTTTGTAGATGAAGCTCAGGGAATGAGCAAGAGCAGTCAGCAGCTGGATGACTCTTCAGGCCTGCACCTCAACTCTCTGCTGGTCAGGGACTATAGTGTGCAGAGCCTGGGTTCAGTGGTCGGCGAGGACTGCTTTTACGACACGCTCATGGGCATCCAAAAAGCTGCCATCCCCACTTTGTAGAGGAAGCTACTGCTTTAAACATTTAAATGCACTAAAATACGATTACTGTGCCTTATGCAGAACGTTTTTATCAGTTGCAAAATCAAGTGAGCTGCCTACCTAGATGCCATTTCAAAGCACACTTTACTGCCTCTTTGGGTTATACTTTGCTTTGGTTGAATTCTAAGAACCATGATTTCTTAATAATAATTAGCCAAGATGGTAAAATTGGAGAAACAATATGACTAAGTCTAAATATTATACTTATATAATATATATAAAGGATATATTTATATACAAGTTATATATATAAGTTCACTTTTAAAATGTTTTATATAATTAGTAACACATTTTTTTACTTTTTTTTTTTAAGACATCAAGGCTGCATATGTTTGATAAAAAAAAAAATTGTATGACACACACTGTTGTTACAAACTTTTAAAATGGTTAAATACAACCAATACCCCATTATGACAAATGTGATGCTCAATCGGGTTGAGATCTGGGCTCTGGCTGGGACATTTTGTTTTATTTCTATAATGGCAACGCTGAATTTTTTCCCGGTCTTCACATGATCCTTCAAATATCATTGTAATATTCTGATAATGGATAAATAAAAATATATATTTAAATATATTTAAAGTGAAAAATATAAAATTATATTTATTGATATCCACATTTATTTTAGGTTTAAGAATTTTTACCGTTGATTAATTGTTTTGCTATATATTTTTGATCATCAGGCTTGGTGATCAAACATTAAAATTGGCGAAGACTGTTATTTCGATTACTTTTACCATGTATTGTAATTATAAAAGTGGGTTTTAGATAAGAAATCATGTAATTTAAAAATATTTATATATAGATTCTACCTTAGAATACTTTAGAATACCACACTCTTCAATTTTACCATGCAGAAATGGAGTAAACTACACTATTACAACATAATAATGAGAATATTAATAATATTGAATCAATGCTAATGGTAATATTTATGGCAAAGTCATTCATAAATTTTCCTTCAACTTATCCAGCATATGTTTTACTGGTAAACAGCCATTCACACACACTCATACACTACAGCCAAATTTACCCAATTCCCCTATAGCGCATGTCTTTGGACTGTGAGGAAAAACAGAGCAACATGCAAACTCCACACAGAAATGCCAACTGACTCAGCCGGGACTTGAAACTGCGACCTTCATACTTTGAGGCGACAGTGCTAACCACTGAGCCACCATGTCGCCTATCATTCATTTATTCATTTTCTTGTCGGCGTAGTCCCTTTATTATCGCCACAGCTGAATGAACCTCCAACTGATCCAGCACGTTTTTACGCAGTGGATGCCCTTCCAGCCGCAACCCAACATCCACTCAATTCACCTGTACCGCATGTCTTTGGACTTGTGGGGGAAACCGGAGCACTCGGAGGAAACCCACGCGAACGCAGGGAGAACATGCCAACTCCACACAGAAACGCGAACTGACCCAGCTGAGGCTCGAACCAGCGACCTTTTTGCTGCGAGGCGACAGCACTATGGCAAATTCATTGAATAAAAATTCTACACTTTTATTGGGTAAACCGAGAATGATCCCTAAAAGAATTTGACTCGTTAAATCATTTGACTGATATTCAATACTTTTTAAAACCATAATTAATCTCCGGTCAGTAGTTAGTGTTAAATGTATTACAGTGTTCATCTGGGTAGTCACATCACTAGAGTTTGGAGCAGAGCCTCTGTATAGTTTGATGATCCTGCCTTCAAATCCGAGCGTATCCAGATCATTGCTTATAAGAGCGGACACGTGTGTTATTAATACACCAGCGAAGACTGTTTTACTGTATGTGAATACTGTCGCTTTACATTTGTACTGCTTGTTTGACAAAGACTTTTCTCAGAGCTGATTTCACAAGTCTGAATACAAATTATTTTGTCTAAATTATGCCTGTATATGTTTCTTACTGATGTTTAATGTATTCAATAGGCAAGTCTTACATCCTGAAGTTTAAAGCTTAAGGAAATTTGTGGTTGAGATATTAATGTTGATATGCCCTGTTGTCAATTTTAAATATTGTAATTTATTTGTAAAAATACGACTTAACTAAAAAAACGTTGTTGGAAATGTTTTTGTTTGAATATTTAATAAATATTGCACATAAACGTTTCAGCTTTTGGTCTCCTATACATAAAATGTCATTCAGTAACCGCAAACTTCAACCGTTTAAATTTCAGTAACCAAAAATCTTGTTGGGTGTATTTAGAAAGCGAATGACACATTAAACGAGTCGCATACAAAGTAACCTTTTATTATCACTTCTGTGCAACATATGCACAGGCATTAAGACCTTTTAGTGTGCTTTCACACCTGTGAATCGATTCAGTTGTTCCGAAACAGAGATTACAATTGTTACATTGTTGCTCTTTGCTCTTGGAGCGGTTCGCTTTCACACTGCAAAGTTTCTAATTGGACTAAAAGAGCTAAAACAAGTCACGTGCGAGTAAACTCTCCTCACATTGGTCAGAGTGTCGGGGTTTATTTTGCAGCGTCCCACTAAGCTGTCAGGAGAGGTGGTGGTTTGGTGGTGATTGACAGGGTGCGTGCGCGCGACGTGTCTGAGGAGAGACGCGGTGGGGAGGGGTGAGAAGGGTGCGCGACGATGCCTATTTGAGGACCGGGAGGGAGACGCAAGATTACCGGGAGATCATCACTTGTTTGCGGGCATCTGGAGACTCGCGAAACTTCCCGCCATACTCATAATTCTCTCTTCATATAGCCGTAAGCCTATTACATATCCATAAAACACTGTGATATAACCGCGCTCGGATCGGATCGCTTTCTCACTGTAATCGAACCTCTCCAGGGTTCGTTTCAATCGAGCCGAGACCACCTCACTCAGGCGGTCTCGGAGCGATTACTTTAGCGCGGAACAGAGCGTGATTGCCCTGTTCACATATGCCAAACGAACCGCGCTAACTGGGAAAACGAGACACGTTCCGAAACAAAAGTGTAAGTGTGAAAGCACCCTTAGTTTAGTATGCAAATATAGAGCTTTAAAAAAATGATAGCAATATTCTAGATAAACAACCATCAGCAGATAAGAGGAGTGCAGCTCTGTCGATTCATTCTTTCTATCTGAATGGCTCCCAACCTTGTCTTTAAAAAATTCTAAGAAAAAAAAAGAAAACTGAGTCATAATTACAGGCAATTTTCTCTAGTGCTCTTTGTTCGGGAGTTTTAGGGTTCGTGTTAATTATGTACGTGGGCTTTGATGACATGTTTCTTTGTCTTTTGGATTGAAAGGAGCGGTGGGGGTGTTACGTACCACAGAATCCAACTTGATTTGCATTTTCAGAAGCCGTGCCGGAGCTTGGAAGGCAGCAAAGGAACACTGGTGAAGTTTTACACAAGCTTACATTGTAGTACTTTGGGTTTGTGTACATGAAACGCAGAAGCTGTGATGCAGCACGGTTATTTCTGTTAGTAGAGCATGTTTATGGCGATTGACGGAAACAAAGTGGCTGAAAGTCATTTAAAATTGCCAATTTGCAGTGCAACGAGTGAGTTATTTTTAACTTTATACTCATTAGCAGTGGTTAAAAGCTTAATTCTTCAACATAGTGATAGTTAGAAAGCAACCTTTCAATGCTTAAGCAAACTCTAGCTATAACTATACTCCCTGTAAAGGCAAAATGTTGGCTATAGACCGTTCAACACCTACAGGAAAGAAAAGTCCAATCATGAGACAAAGAAATGCAAAAAAGCCAGCGGCATATCAGTGTGCAAACAGAAAAGTTTGACCAAGTTAGAGGATGGGACGGTTTTAAACTTCCAGAAAAGTTATTCATTAAATGACGTCTACATTTAAGCTTGAAATGTTCATGTAAAGACAGAAGACATTTATGGATTTGATCCTGAATGGGGAACATTTAATCAGTGTAATTCTGAGTTATTTTAGCATCTCCGAGTAACTATTTTTATGCGCATTGTGGATATGGGCATAAAAAAACCGCTTGATGAGAATCAAAAAAACATGTGCGGAGTAGGATAAACTTTTTATTCGATAAGAAAAGATGCGCATAAACTGCGATGAAAACACATTTACCCCACAAATTCCAGTATGCACATTAAAAAGCCATGTGATTTTGTTATAAGAGATCATGTGATGATAAAAATGTGTATGAATCCAGCAGGCTGAGCACATTATAAAACATCTGAAACTTTGTTTTGGTCATTCTAAAACGCCTGAACAGATTCAGTATTAACGTTATTATATTATTAATAACATATAATATAGCATCTGTGCTCTGTGTCTCACGCCTTTAAACACCACCAAGCAGGGCCGGAGTGGGACTCCTTTCCAGCCCTGGAGTTTCAAGCTTCAGACCGGCCCACCTCAGTTCACGACTGACTATATTAAAATAAGGTCATTTCCAATTCAGTTTCTAACGACACTATCACGTCTTTTTTTGAGAAAACAGCTGCTTTAGAACTTCAAATGTTTAACAACCCTAACAGTATTATATGTCTTAACAATAAAAAATAAATAAATAAATAAATACTCAGACGAGGATTAAACCCGGGTCGGCGGCGTCTTTAACTAATGTGCTAACCACTGGACCACAACAATTGTACATTGAATGTGTCTCATCATCAATTATATCATCATTAACCTGCAGGCAGCAGCATGCTCACGAGGTTACGAGAAAATAGATAAAAAGAGCTGAGCTGCGGTAAAATAATGAATAAGAAGACTGTGGTCGAGTAAATAAATTAATTAATTTAAAAAAGTGTGACTGCTGAGAGCTAGAGATTCTGGAGCTAGGGACACCGGCCCTCGCGGCCAAAAAAAACGGACCGGCCCACCGGGAATTCTCCCGGTCCTTCCGATTAGCCAATCCGGGCCTGCCACCAAGCGTTCACTGCATGTTAACACACTGTCTTCGAGGCGCAAGTCATTTATTAAATAAGGAAAAGATTGACGCAGCTTTTCCTACAGCAGCAAATTCCATTTTTACAGTTGAAATTTGGTGCCAGTTAATCTGGAAGTGATGATTTAGTTTGCTTACACTACTTAGATGGAAACGCTGCAGTCAAATTAGAGTTTGTGCATGCGAAATTCTGTCGTGCGGCGCTGTGAAAAGGGGCGGGATTAAACAAGGTTATTAGGTATTTTTTAAAAGCGAGCGATTGCTCCATGTTTTTAATTTCTGTCCAGTGAGGTCATGTTTTGATCATCGATTGGTCTCACGTAGTCAAGTGATGCAATTTCGCAGGTCAGAGTTCACCAAGCTTGAACTTTGCACCGCAGCAACCTGCGAAACTTGACGCATGACCATGCGTTTCCGGTCCGACGCATTCGAGTGCGAATGAATGGAAGTCTATGGGAGGAAAAGCCCAGTGTGACCACAGCTTTATTCGCACATCCTTTATGCAATGTTTCAGGGCTCTCTCCCGGGACAGCATGCCAAATACGCTCTATAATCAATCATCAGCTAAGGGCGAGCTCTTGAAATAGCAGTGCAAATTAATTTGACTTAATAATATTAAAAATAAAAACTGTTTTGTGTTAATGTGAAATGTTTCTGTCCTATATT